>NC_056728.1:1221673504-1221701004 GCF_019279795.1 Protopterus annectens | reverse complement strand
GGGTTGCCTGGCATCATTTTTAATATATGTATGTGAGTCAGAGTAAGGTGTCAGTCCCTAAGGCCCTAGGTTGTCAGTGCATGTGCTATGCATTGTCTCTTGGCCAAGGCCAGGGCATGCTGGGCATGCCTATGTCTGCCTATAGGGACATCCTCAGGGGTTTCTTTCTCCAAGTCCCCCTGTGGGTGAGGCTGTGGGGACCTAGGGACTGGTGGGGGGCTGTGTATCCCTTCCTTTTGCTGCTCCTGCTGCAGCTGTATCCACAGGATCATATTGTGTTGCATGGCACATACTGTGAACATATGTGCACATGTGGACGGAGAGTATTACAGGGCTCCACCAGATACATTGAGGCACCAGAACATTAACTTCAGCAGCCCAAACACATGCTCTATGATGTTTCTAGTTTGTGTGTGTTGCTCATTATGGCATTCTTCCATGAGTGTGTGTGTATGTGCATTTCTGATGGGTGTCATCATCCATGGCTCCCATGCGTAGCCAACATTACCCAGTAAATGGCCATGTGGGATGTTACCCCTAGCAAATATCTGGTACAGCTGTGATGCATGCCAGATATGGGAGTTGTGATAACTGCCAGGGCTGCCAGCACACACATTCATGATAATGCCCTAGACATTGCACATGACCTGGCAGTTGATGGAGTGATACCCCTTGTGGTTTGGTGTAGATTCTACCCTCCTCACCAGGTGGTGGCTTGATGTGTACATGAGTGCAATTTATGGCATCCAGTACCTCAGGGTAGTGTGCTACACAGTAGAAGTGTTGCATATTGCTGGCCCTCTCCTCAGGGGTGTGGGAAAAATAAATGTGCTCACTGGCATATGTTAGCATGGCATCCAGAAAATGGTGGAGTACCCTGGAATCAGATGCCTGTGAGACCTCCATCATGTCCTCAGTTAGTCTCTGGAAAGTACCTGTAGCTACTATCCTAAGTGCTACACATACCTTTGTTTCCACTGGGATGGGTTCTCCTTTGTTGGCTCTGGGTCTGAGATGAGGGTGGCAGAGCTTAGTGAGCTCTTATAGTATGTCCATGTCCACCATGTTGCGGTTTACAATCTCCAGCTCATGTAGCTCCTGCAAGGTTACCCTGGGCCTAAACACGCTTCTCCTTCTCTGCCTAGGCCTAATGTCAGCTGCAGCAGCATTGACCCCAGCATCTAGCACGCACATATGTGGCAGACCTGCAATAGCTCCTAGCATTCCTTCAGTTAAAACTCTCAACTCAGTCCTCCACTGGTGCAGAGTATGGGAGTGAAATCAGATACAGGCTTTGCTGTATTCTGGACTTTTGGATAGTTCCTGTGTTGCCCATTTCCTTACTCGGATAGAGGGTGGCTTTTTTGTTCTCCAGTGGGAGTGGGGAGCTTTGAGTAGCCTATCTGTCCCTGGAGGAGTGATCCCAGCAAAAGAATCTTGTAGTCTATTGGCCGTTTTGGGCTAATTTCTAGCTCTTTCAAGTCCCCCTGTATAAAGCCCAATTTGGCACAGTTTTTGAGCTTGTTCCTACTCAGCAAAGCTCCTTGTGGTCCTGCAGAGTGGTACTAGCAGCAGAGAGGAAAAAAAGAGCGACTGCTTACCTGATTTAAGTATATTTTTTCTGCTATTACCTGTGCGACTGTCCTTTCTCGCCGAAAAGTGAGTTATATCTGCTCTTTTACCTGTTTAAAGTTGTTTTTCTGTTAAGTTATACCTGCACTTTAAAAGTTTGTGTTGTTGAATTTACCTGTTGAGGCTACACACTCAAGTACGCTAGCCTGTGTTATATATTTACTGCATTTTCTGCTGTTTGTGTAACAAAAAAGAAAAAAAAAACAAAAAAAATCCTTGTTTCCCGCCTTTCCTGACTTAGAATAGTCCCTAATACAGGCTTTGATGTATTCTGGACTTTTGGATAGTTCCTGTGTTGCCCATTTCCTTACGCGGATAGAGGGAGGCTTCTTTGTTCACCAGTGGGAGTGGGAAGCTTTGAGCAGCCTATCTGTCCCTGGAGGAGTGATCCCAGCACAAGAATCTTGTAGTCTATTGGCAGTTTTGGTCTAATTTCTAGCTCTTTCAAGTCCCCTTGTATAAAACCCACTTTGGCACGGCTTTGCTCGATTTTGTGCATAGTGCAGCATTGGGCAGCATCGCTTAATCGGCTTAAACTTTTTTCAGCTCCACAAAGTCTGCTCTTCCCTTTTTCCCTGAGAACTGCTCTAACTTTAAATTGAAGACTCTATTTTCTATCTAAAGCACTGTACTTGCACTTGCTCATACAAGCAATTTTTAGCACTAGACACCAAAATCACTACACCCCTAGATACTCCCTAGAGCACTCGGCCCCTATTGGTCCTTTTTTTATCAGTTATAAAGGAGTTACCTATACTTGTCTGGCATGACCAAAGGACAGATGCTAGTCTCCTCTCCAGTCCAGCTGGTGAATCTGGGAATCCTGAGGCAATGTTACAACTGCCTCATGTACACAGACAACCCTCTCCTCCTCCCAACAAGCTCAAACATATGTGAGCGATGTAACCATATACCCAAACTGGAGGCTGAACTCTCTCAACTCACTACTGGCCCAGTCAGTCAGGAGGAGAAGGTAACCACACACATCACAAATCTAGTCTCACATAGACCTACCACAACATCTAACCAAACACATAAACACACCAAAACATATTCGGAGGCTCTAAATAAGAATCTGCTAAGCAGCAGAGACCTCCAAAGCAGACATCCAAGCACCTGCTACCCCAAAACAAAACACGTGAAACACATAACTCACAAAGTCAGTGTGCCAAACAAATGCAGCCCTTAAGGCTAAACAACACACCTGATACACTTGTAATAGGTGACTCAATTGTCAGACACACTGACGTCCCACTCACCAGACTGAACAAGGAGGGGGTCACAGTAAGCTGCCTGTCGGGTGCCAGGATCCGCCACATAACGCAAGCACTCAGATCACTCCAAAGCAAGTACAAATATGACTCAGTCATTGTCCATGCTGGTGTGAATGACCTGAGATGTACCTCCCTGGACTATATGAAAAGAGACATAGAGGAGCTCTCTAATCATGTAGCCCAGGCCGGTATGACCCTGACCTTGAGTAGCATCTTACCCTCACCAAGAATGATACCACAGTATAAAGACAAAATGCTCAATTTTAACAATTGGCTTAAGTATTGGTGTCATTCAAAGGGGATCCAGTGTCTGTCAGCCTGGGATGACATGCTCGACAAGCCACGTTGCTTTGCTAGGGATGGCCTGCACCTGTCACCTCTGGGCTTTTGGATATTGGCAAAGGCTCTTGCCCCCCCCCCCCCCCATATTGCCTTTTTTAGTCAAGGCTCAAAGGACAAACCCACCTCCATAGATAACACTGGGAAAAATAAACTAAGGGTAACGCTACTCAACACCAGAAGTCTAAACCTCAAGATGCACGCACTCTAAGCTCTCCTCAGTATGGAGAATATCGACATCTGTGCAGTAACAGAAATCTGGTTCAAGGCTCCCGAGAGCACCCCAGCACTACCAGGTTATACCTCATAACACAGTTTTTGGCCCCAAACCTCGGACCAAACCACAAAAGGAGGGGGAGTATCCATATTCATCAAAGATACTCACGCCTCCAGGTTAATGGCACTGCATGAAGCAGCAGAGATCATCCATGTGCAACTAACAGTGGGAAAAACTGCCTTTCAATTTATAGCCTGCTACAGACCACCCTCACAAACTCAGGAACCTCACTCGGCCTTCCTGAAAACACTGGAGAATATCAAGGTCTCTCCAAACACCATTATACTTGGTGATTTCAACTACCCAAACATAGACCAACGCCCTAGCCCAAAGGTTCCTTGAATTTATAAACTCAAATGCTATGGATCAACTAGTCACCACTCCCACAAGAGAGGAAAACATACTGGACCTGATCATCACCAACATGGGGACTCAATGCTCTACACCAGAAGTATACCCCTCATTGGTAAGATCGGACCATAAATTAATCTCACTGGACATCCACATCCCGTCCCCACCCCCAGCCCAGAAAACCACAGTGAAACATTTCTCAAAAGCTAATTTCACACTTCTCAAAACCAAGGTGACATCCTTCAAAGCCCCCGGGCCAGCGGAAACTACAGCCCAATCTGCAGAAACCTTTATAAATGCATTCTATGGACACCTTCAGGAATGCATGGATCATGCAATCCCAAATAAAACCAAAACCCAATCCTCCAAAGGCAGGAGTCCAATCTGGTGGACCCCAGCCATAAATAAGCTTCACAACAAAAGGAGGAAGCTACTACATGATAGAGCAAAATTCCTAAAAGGGAAGGCAGCTCTGATTAGTACTAGCAAAAAACTACGGTCCCTCATAAAATCATCCAAGGCCAGCTTCAAGAGAAAAATTGCACAGGACACCAAAGATAATCACAAGGCCTTCTTTAGTTATGTTAGAAACCTGGGCGACAACTCCCAGATATGTTCAGAGTTAATCCAAAATGACACAAAATACACTGAACCCACAGACATAGCCAACATCCTGGCAGACAGGTTCAGTGCAAACTTCTCCCCCCCCATCCCCCCCTAAAGATCAAATATCTATCCCAGCAGAGAGTCGCCTCCCCGACATCTCAGATGCTCAGGTAAGAGCTGCCCTCTCCAAGGCAAAAATCACAGCCTCAATGGGACCAGACGGTGTCCCGGGCTGCATCCTACATGAGCTCCAAGAAGAGCTAAAACCACATATAAAGTTACTGTTCAACCTTAGCCTTAGTACAGGATATGTACCCAAGGAATGGCGTACAGCTACAGTGGTCCCACTCCACATAGGCGATGCCTCAACAGACCCTGAAAACTACCGCCCCATAAGTTTGACTAGCCTGTTCTGCAAAGCTATGGAGCGGATCATCATGGAGCTCATAAACAAAGACACTGGGGACCTGCAGACGCTGGATCCTACCCAGTTTGGCTTTGTTAAGGGCAGATCCTGCCTCCTGAACCTGGTTGACTTCTTTGAAACAGTCACCAAGGCCATAGATGAAGGGAAGGTAGTACATACAGCCTACCTGGACCTCGCAAAAGCCTTCGACACAATACCCCACTTGGGCATCATAAATAAGCTCTCCAGCTTAAACATCAACCCCTATGTCATAAGATGGGTTGCAAACTGGCTCAAGGATAGAACCTACATGGTCAGAATTGCGGGAGCTATGTCAGGCTCTAAACCAGTAACTAGTGTTGTCCCACAAGGCTCAGTCCTGGGACCTCTCTTGTTCAGCATATATTTCTCTGAGGTACAGGCTAACACGGGGGGACTATGGCTGACCAAGTTCACAGATGAGTGCAAACTGGGTGCCATAATCGACTCACCAACTGACACAGACATCCTACAAAAGGGCCTCACAGAGACGGATAACTGGTGCCAGAGCCATGGCCTGAAGCTGAATGCCAAAAAGTGCATAGTCATCCCCTTTGGGAAAAACAAAGTGCCCACAAATTACCACATAGGTGGTAATCCATTAAGCATGGAAGAAGTAATTAGGGACTTGGGGACCCAAGTGGATAGCAATCTTTCCTTTGACAATCGCGTCGCCAAAGTGGTCAGAAAGACCTTCTATATAGCCCACCTTATCACGAAAGGGTTTACATCTAGATCAAGAGATGTCATTGTGCCCCTTTACTCATCATTCATCAGGCCCATAATAGAATATAATGCCCCATTTGGGATGTACCTAACCCGACACCTGCAGCAACTGGAAAGACCTCAAAAGTACCTCACCAAGAGGATCAAGGGACTCAAACAAATGACCTATGCTGCCCATTTAAAGAAACTCCAGCTATACTCAGTTGCATACCGCCTACTCAGAGGTGACCTATGCCTGACGTATAAAGCCATGTCAAACCCAGATTTAACGGAAATGCTCTACCTCAGAAAATCCAAATCCCTTAGAGCTACGCACTCGAGGGACTTAAACCTCAGCACAGAAATTAATAGAACATGCTGGAGGGACAGATTTATAACCCAGAGGATCCCATCACTCTGGAATAGAATCCCAGTCCATGTCAGACAGATCCCCTCACTGCTTCTTTTCAAAAGGAATCTTGACGAGTGGATGGGTGATCATAAGTTTACCCTGGGGATTATCTCTGCGTCACTGCTAGACAGAGGCACAGTAAACTAACCTTAAAAGGGTATAGTAAACTCGTTTAAAAGGGTTGCGAAAGCCAAACACACTCTGGCTAGGCTTGTAAATGCCAGAGGGCAGATAGCCTAGTATCAACCTATGGACCTATGAACCTATGTAGGGTGTATGCAACCTTTATAGTGCTCTGCTGGAGGTGCTGACTGTGTGATTGGCTATCTATGATGCATTCCACTTGCCAAATACATCATTAAGAAGATTTAATGGCCCTAGTTTAAGTGAAACAGGGGTCATCAGTAATTAACATACCATTGGCTTTCTCAGCAAGTTTTTTTTTTGGATAGCCTTCCTTGCTCAGCACTGCAGCATGCCATGCAAACACGCATGGCAAAGGTAGACAATGCTCAGCAGTCACTGCATACACCCCCCCCCCCTGAAAGGGCGTGCTCAGCATGGCGACGCACTGCTCAAACATGCTAAATCATGCGCCCTGAAGGTAAACAAAGCTTAGAAGTCAGTGTACACACTCCCCTGCTGAGCACAGTGGTGCACTATGCAAATAGGCGCAGCTGAGCTCCAATGAGCTTATAAGTCCTCGGACACACATCTATCTTGATGTCAGCTACTGCTTTTCTGGACACCAACATGGTTCTATGCCTACATTGATGGGATCTGCAGACATGGATACCCATTTGTGATACTCAGTAACCCCACATCATTTGCACAGGAATCCGTGCACAGAACCTAAAAACTACATGATTCCAGGCCCTGCCTCATTGGCAACAGCACCATTGCACCACTGTAGATACTCCAAGCAGGGTCGTATAAACATTACTGTCACATAATATTACATTTTGTTTTTACAATCTTTTTTTTTTCATAAAAGCATGCTTGCATACTGGGGCATGCCATGCAAACATACACAGATCATTAAAAAAATAAAACTATTTTAAAGTATTTCTCTTATGGTTTTGAACACACGGTAGATAATTTTGCACATAGCTGTTTCTGCTATCTTATTTCTGTCCATTGAACTACATTTTTGCAGCCCCTGTTTTCTGTTTAAATTCCTGTACACAGAATTTTTTCATGTCTGCAGGACTGCCTATCCACTTGCTGGATCACTCTACCCCCCTCATTTGCATGTAATTCAGCTGCTTATGAGGTGATTTGCATGCCGTGGATACTTCCATGTTGGTGCGTGCATGCTCATTGCCCAGCTCTGTTTACTGGATCGCAAACCTGCTTACATTCATGTAAGCAGTGTGCCACAATGCCTACATGGAAAAAAAGTCTGTGTAGGCTTTATTAAATTCCTCCAATGTATCCTTTTGCTAGTAACAATGTATTTTTTTTTGTCTGCAGCTATAAGGCATATTTGCGCACAGGTAAGCAATGTGCAAACAAGACAGGCAAAGGTGAAAATACGTCTTCTTTATAAAAAATTATTAATACATTTATGCTTAAAAAAATAATGTGGGACTTGAATCATGGTCTAACTATCTGATGCCCTGCATTCCTCAACATCTTTACAAGGTCTGCTAGATGCACAGGTTATTCACAGGTGTAATTCATGCTGTCCATGTCATCCTAGCTGATATTAAATTTTAAATATGGACACATGTCATCGTGTGTGCACTAAGCTGAATGCTGCACAGATATTAATATTTAAAAATAAATACATTTTAACACATGTTAAATAATTTTTCACAGCTCTGGATTTGAACTATAATACTAATTAAACTATAAAACACAGCGGGGAGTGTGTTAGCTCTCCTTGCCATAGACACAGCTTTGGAGCATGAAAGCAAGTTATGTGCATGCAAGAAATTCACATTTTCACTTTCTTATTAACAGGATTTACACTTGTACATTATCAGTTGGTTGTACATGTGTGGCTTACATATTTAGTGCAATGAGTGATCACAGAACCATTTATAACTATCTTTGCACAAATGCGGCTCTGTCTTCTCTTTGTATTGTGTTCATTCTTCCCTCATCTCTGCTATAATGTCAGACGTGCATTCTGTAGTGCATTGTGTATTATTCTCCTTTGACTATATGATAAAAATACACAACAGTGAAAAAACATTTATCAGCACAGGCAGGAGAGAGTATGTCTAATACTGAAAAGAAATGATAAATGTGTGCTATTTAGTTCCATTTAAAAGCTTGCTGAAGTTACTTCTCCACTTTGTAAGTGTATCCTGAATGACACACCCACTGCAGGGAAGGTAGCCTAAATTGCTATTGTGTCTTCCTTCTCTCTCATACTAATCATTTGCAGTTGCAATCCATTAGCAACTAATAGTGCTGTAGAGCCTACTTTGTTTATATCTGCTATATGAAGTAAAAAGTTTGGTATTCAGCAATTCATGTGAGTTCACACCTCATTTACATCTTCACACTGCAAATTTGCCTGAATCTACACTATAAAAAGGTATGCATGTAGCTGGGGAATACAAAGGTGAGGAGACCTGTGTATTTGGACAAAACAGAGATTGCTATTTGATGTTCTTCGTCTCCCATTGCTCCAGTCCTGACATAAGGGTATTCCGCTGTCCACCATCGGCCCGAATACCAAAGGGCTAGAACCGGCGTCGGTCATAGGCGCTTGAGACTGACATCAGTACGTGCCAGTACAAATGCGCATGACCGACGCCATAACCTCAGTCTTTCTTGCCGCGTGGTCCTAAGCAGAAGCAGCATTTGCAAGTGCCATTTGGCGTTCTGGAATTGTCGGTTTTCGAGTTTCAGACCGGAGACCAAGTTGGGCTAAGTACCCCGTTGGGGACACTTTTGTCTTTTTCTTGCCTCAGTATTGACGGATGTCAGAAAAAGTTAATAACTGTATTTCTTGTGGGAAACAGATTCCTCATAGGGATTACCATTCACTCTGCATTCCTTGTTTAGGGCCTGAGCACGATGTTGTTGGGTGTCGCTTTTGTGCTACTTTTAACAAGCGTACTATTAAACGTCGGTTGGACTGTGCTAGGCTGGTGTTTGGTAAACGTTGTAATTATAACATGCCGTCGGATTCTCCGACGACTGGTTCTTCTAAGAAACGCAAAGAAAAGTCTTTGCGGTCCAAACAGGATGAGGCGTCCACTCCGGACGCCGGTTCTGTTGTACCACTGGCTAATTCTGCGGCTCCTTCTGAAGGTTTACCTGAGTCTCAAGGGGAGCTTTTGTTACTGCAGGAAGTGGCTTCTCCTGTGTTAGGCCAGGCTGAGGGTGCTTCTCTATTGTCAGTGGTTCCCTCCCCTCATAGGGTAGTTAGGCCTCCTCCTTCTCAGAGCAGAGCCCATTCTAAGTCTAAGTCTGCCCCTGCTGGTGCTAGTCCCCAGGGTCCAGCTCCTAGAAAGCACATGTTAAAGATGGCTGAAGATTTGATTACTTTAATTAGGGGTTCTATGCCCCCTGCGAAGAGGCCCAGGGTAGAGACAGAGTTGGAGGGTTTGGTTCAGTCTTCCAATGAGTCAGATTCCTCTGTAGAAGACCTTCAGGATTTCCCTCCTTATTCTGATTCGGAGGCTGAGGACTCTACTCCCTCTGCGTCCCCTCCAGAAGATTTTTCTTTCTCTGAGACTTTGCATTCCATGAGGGAACATTTCAAATGGGAGGGCCAGGATTATTCTGATTCTCGTAAAAGGCTAAGGCAATTCTTGTTTTTGCCTCAGCATAGGCCCTTGGCTGTTCCCCCTGTACTGGATGTTGTTCAGGATGTGTTTTCTGACGCTGCCCTTAACCCAGATTCTCTGCCTCCTGCCCCGGTTAAACCAGATAGATACTACAGGGTTCCGGAAGCTCACAAGTACTTGTATAAGAGTCCTAGGGCTGATCCAGAAACTGTTACTCAAGGCCCCAAAGGGGTTAGGGCTTCTGTGGTTAGAAATCCAGTTCCTCTGGACAAGGATGCTAGGGCCCTGGATAGGTGGGGTAAGAAACTGTATACCTCTTCCACTTTGGCTATGAGAGCTTTAAATTGTCAGTTTCATATGCTCCGGTATCAAAATTATTTGCTGGGCCAATTGAAATGTAAAGTAGATGCTTTAGCTGAAGGTATTGAATGTAAGGAGCTTCAGGATTTAGTGCATGCTTCAGACCAAGTTGGTAAGCGTTCTTTGCAGTGTGGTTTTGATGCTTTACAGGCTTCTTCCAGGGTGGCTGCTACTAGTTCAGTTATTCGTAGGCATGCTTGGCTTAAAGATCAGACCTTGTCAGAGCATGTTAAGGCTCGAATTATGGATGCTCCTCTGCAATCTGATGCTCTTTTTGGTCCTCCAGTAGAATCAGTTTTGAAAAAAATGGAGGAAAAAGCTAAGTCTATGCAGACAGTTAAGGATTTTTTACAGGTTCAGCCCCTAAGTTCAGTAGGAATTGGCCTGCTAAGGGTTGGTCTTTCCCTCTTGGATTATCAGTCTAGGGGCAGGTCGAGGCGAGGTAGGGGTAGGGCTTCCTCTCAGGGCCCTGTTACTTCTAGGTCTTTGAGTTCTTCTACCCCTTCTGCTGCGGAGGGCAGGGGTCAGTCCTTTCAGAAACAGACCCAATGACCCGTGTCTTCAGCTGCCGGACTCTGCCTTGCTGGCAGCCCCTCTAGGAGGAAAACTGAGATTTTTCAAAAGGAATTGGCATCTGGTTACCCAAGACAAATGGGTATTGGACATAATAAATCGAGGCTACAAATTTTATTTTCACACATTCCCTCCTTTCAAAGGTATGCCGGATGTGCCTCGTCAGCAAAGACTGGAAGCGCAGACTCAAATTTCTTCTCTGCTTCAGTTGGAAGCAATACAGGAAGTACCTTCTGCAGAAAGAGGCACGGGGTTTTATTCCCGTCTTTTCTTAGTGCCAAAGAAAGGGAATACTTGGAGACCAATTCTGGACTTGTCCATTCTAAATACCTTTCTGGAAATTCCGAAATTCAAGATGTTAACACTGCAACAGCTGTTACCTATGCTGGGCAAAGATCACTGGATGGTGACTCTGGATCTCAAAGAGGCCTATCTTCACATTCCTATCAGGCCCAGTTGCAGGAAATTCCTGAGGTTTCGGAATGGGAATTTGCATTATCAGGTCTCTGCATTGCCCTTTGGCTTGTCTACTGTGCCCAGGGTATTCACGAAAGTCCTGGCTCCAGTAATAGCTTTTCTCAGGCTAGCAGGAATTCAAATTTATCCTTATCTGGACGACTGTTTGATTCTGGCTCAAGGCAAGCACGAACTTCTTCAACATCTGCAGTATGTAATGACAGTTTTCAGATGCCTAGGGTATTCTGTGAATGAAATAAAGTCCAGTCTAGTACCCTCACAAGAGATGTGTTTTCTGGGTGTGAAACTGAATACAGCTGCTCAGATGGCATTTCTTACCCCGGACAAACAAAGGAATCTTCACCTATACTTCCAACAGCTATCAGTAATGTCCAGGCTGACTGCAAGGACAGTCCTTCAAGCCTTGGGGTTCATGGCATCTTGCATTCTAGTACTTCCCAATGCCAAACTGCATATGAGGAAGCTACAATGGTATCTCAAGAACGTTTGGACTCAACACTGCCACGATTTGGACACTGTCATTCGGATTCTACCTTGCATTCAGAGAGAATTTCTGTGGTGGGCTCAGGAATGTCACCTAAACAAGGGGCTCTCTGTGACCCAACCAGAGGCAAGTCAGATATTAACGACAGATGCCTCGGAGTCAGCCTGGGGAGCTCATTTCAGAGGAAAATGGATTCAAGACCTTTGGGCCCCAGAGCTACTTCACTTGCATATCAACATGAAAGAGATGCTGGCAGTTCAATTTGCTTTGGAGGGATTCAAAAGCCTACTTCAACCAGGACTGGTGTTGATTCGAACAGACAACATGACTGTCATGTGGTACATCAACAAGCAAGGGGGAACTCATTCTTACCCTCTTTGCAGACAAGCAATGCTGTTGTGGGAAACTGCTTTGAATCTGCACATCACTCTTCGAGCACAGTTTCTGCCAGGAGCACAAAATTTAGCAGATGTTCTGAGCAGACAGATTGTGGATCCTCACGAATGGAAATTGGACCCTCAGGTATTTCTTCAGTTGACAATGGCTTGGGGAACTCCGGACATAGATCTGTTTGCTTCTCCTCTGAATTTCCAACTGCCACTGTTTTGCACAAGGCTATTTCATCCGAAAGCCTGGAAAATAGATGCACTATCCTTCAGTTGGAGCAACCTTCACGTGTATGCTTTTCCTCCTTTGCCTCTTCTTCCAAAGGTGCTGTTGAAAGTCAGGAGGGACAAGCCTTGCATGATCCTTATAGCACCGGATTGGCCTCGTCAGCATTGGTACCCTCTGTTGAGGAGCTTGATTCATGTACCACCTTGGCCATTGCCACAGATTCCTCACTTATTGTCTCAGGAAAACAATCATTTTCTCAATGTCAGGGTGCACTCCCTGCACCTGACAGCCTGGCGCATTCTGTTTTAGAGAAGGAGGACCTTCAGCTCCCTCAACAAGTTTTGGATGTTATTTTGGAAGCCAGGCGTCCTAGTACTCGAAAAGTTTATGCTGGTAAATGGAAGAGATTTTTCTTTGGAGTTCAGCTAAAGGCTTTGATGTCGAATTGCCTAATTTGAGTTGTACATTGCAATATTTGACTGTTTTATTGGACAAGGGTTTGTCCTTCTCGTCTGTAAAAGTGCATGCTGCAGCTATTTCTGCTCACTATGATTGTGACCCTCCTTTATTTTCACATCCATTGGTTAAACAGTTTCTTAGAGGGGCAAAGAATATCAGACCCCCACGGAGGGCTCCTACTCCTACCTGGGATCTTAATTTTGTTTTGGAAAAGCTGACTCTGCCTCCTTTTGAACCTGCAGCTACAGCTGAATTGCAGTTCTTGTCTTGGAAGACTGCTTTTTTGTTGGCTATTACTTCTGCTAGAAGGGTATCGGAATTACAGGCCCTCATGGCAGTGGAACCTTTTCTGATTTTTCACAATGACAGAGTTTCCTTACGTACTAATCCTACTTTTCTGCCTAAAGTGATTTCTAATGTGGCATTGAACCAATCTATACATTTGCCTACTTTTATGCTAACCGCCAAAATGAAGGGGAAAAAGTTTTGCATTCTTTGGATGTACATAGGCAGTTGAGGTATTATTTGAGCAGAACCAAAGAGTTCAGAAGATCTCAACAATTATTTGTTTCTTTTGCTTTGACTTCATGAGGGAAAGCTGTCTCGAAACAAACTATTTCCAAGTGGATTAGCCATTGTATTGCTTTTTGTTACTCTCATCATGGTGAGGATGTTCCAGCTGGGATCAGGCCTCATTCTACTAGGGCTACGGCCACTTCTACTGCTTTTTTGAGAGGGGTAGCTACTAAAGACATTCTAGAAGCAGCTACTTGGAGTTCTGTACATACCTTTACAAAGCATTATCATTTACCTCTTTATTCTAGGTCTAGGGCTGGGTTTGCCACTGCAATCTTACAGGGCATGTCAGCAGCTCCTAATGCTATTTAGTTGACCAGCCTCCCTTTTTTCGTTGCTCTGGGATTCTACCCTTATGTCAGGACTGCAGCAATGGGAGACGAAGAACATAGTACAGTTTTGTACCTACCATAAATGTAGATGTTCGAGGATCTCCATTGCTGCAGTCCAATTTTCCCTCCCTCCTTCCCCCTTTTTCTTTTTAGGTTGGGGTTTGGGTGGTGTTTTTTGCATTCTGACGTCTGAGGCAAGAAAGACTGAGGTTATGGCGTCGGTCATGCGCATTTGTACTGGCACGTACTGATGTCAGTCTCGAGCGCCGATGACCGACGCCGGTTCTAGCCCTTTGGTATTCGGGCCGATGGTTGACAGCGGAATACCCTTATGTCAGGACTGCAGCAATGGAGATCCTCGAACATCTACATTTATGGTAGGTACAAAACTGTACTTTTTGATTTATCTGCAGAGAAGGCTTCTAATTTTGCTAAGGCATCCTATTTTTCAAGTACATTCTAGATTTTGTAACATGTTACAAAGCAATTTCTATATCCTTTAGATTTAGAAGATGGAACTTTTATCTGTATGCACTCTTAGAGATTCATTATTGGCATAGGCGTTTTTGTCAGACATTTACATTTCTCAGATAGGTTATTAACATTCATCACAAGTATTATTGTTAAAATTGTTATTTTACAATCTTCTATGTTATTGCAGAGAAATGTAATGTACATGTCACTGACATATGTGTTATGTGTCTGAGATGGCCAAGGGACATCCCCAGGGGAGTGGTGGTCACAGTGAGAGGTGACTGGCAATCATAAACTGACTGCTCTGTTGTAAATATGTACACATTCTGATAATTGTGTTGAAATCATATATAGGCAACTAGTAACCACACAACCCGAAAGTTGCAACAACAACAAAGTACAACTAATCACAACGCTGCTCCGGCACAATAAAGGCTGTCCCTTTACCCACGAACCAAACTGCTATTGTAATCCAAAATGAACGATGTCAAACTTATATTTTAAATATGTTTAATGTAAAATAAGAACATTAAATACATGAAGACAAAAGTAACTGATTGAGCACTTTCATCTCCTTAACGGAGACTTCTTCAGAATCCCCAGTTTAGTTTTCTTCAGTTTAGCCTTTATTGTGCCGGAGCAGCGTTGTGATTAGTTGTACTTTGAAATCATATATACCAATTTAGTTATGTGGTATTCCTTGGTTTGTACAAACCTTCATTTGTTTGTTGTTTCTGGGTGGGGGACCCACCTATCATTTGTGTGTTGCCACAACAAAAGTGTGTTTCAAGTGCTTTTCTCTTGAAAATTTGTAAGCATCCTGATAAATCAATGGGAAACATAATACATTACTAAAGGAGTATTCCTTGGTTTAAACAGACATTGGTTTGTGTGTGAGAGTGAGGTGGGACAACCACATAACCTTCAGTTTTAATAACTGAAACGTGTGTTTCCAGTGCTTAAGGCTGACAAATGTGTGTATATAAGCAAGACTTTAGTTAGGTGATATTTATGTGTTTATATCCTTCTCTGTTTTATGTCACAAAGGATTATGGCAACAAAGCTTAAAAATCCACTAAACCCCCTTTCAGGGACTCAGAAAATGAAGTGATACTCCAGGTATTCTGGGACCATGTCACCTTTCTGTTTTGAGAGAGGAAGTATGGATATGGCTGACAGATTGCAGATTTGGAACCAGTTAGTGAATGATGTTAATACAGCAGGGGGTTGCACCAGGACGTATGATCAGATATGTCATCAGGCCACTGATGATTTCACCAGCCCGGAGGAGAGCAACTGCAGTTGGTCATGAACACCTGGCCATGGGGGGGAAGGCCTGCTGCCGAGCCCCCAATGAATCAAATGAAGAGTTCATGTCAACTGTCAGAGATCCAGACAGCTCTTTGGAAACTGCACACCAACATGTGCTTGATATTGACTGATGTGTGTGGTAGGACAACTGTGTCCCAGGAGCAGCTTCCAGGTAAGCTTACATATTGCAAGTTCTAGATTTGCTTGTATAGCCAAATATATAATTCAAGTAATACTTTCTGGGGAGATTTTTTTACTGCATCTATTGATAACTTAATAGATGTATACAACATAGTTGTTCATTATACATGGGCTGTTGATGGACATGTCAGCCACGTTTCATTTCGAACTATTCTTATTGGACATATAGGCAATTGTGTATTCACTGTCCTCCTGTGTTATTTCCATTGCGATGTTTAATTTAATTTATTTATTATTTATTTATTTGCAGTTGGTTTACCAGGATAGTCCATTGGGCCATTTGAACCCATTTTCAATGGAAGCTCCAATAGCAATCTAGGTTACAATAGTTTAAAGATTATATTTATACAAGGGTTGTAGTTTTGAGCAAGACATTTACTATTAATACAGCAAACATTGCAAATAATACACACTAGTGATGAGGTTGGAGTTAAAACTGACTGGCAATGGAACATTGCATTGTACAGCTGAGAGGCATTTCTTCTTAGAAACATACAGTTCATAGTTACAGTCTGATTCATGGTTTACAAATCGCATATAAGTAGTAACAGTCTGATGCATTATTTACAACTAACATATAAGTACTGGAATATAAGTATATGGAGAGATGATAGAAGGAGAACATTTTTGATGAGAATAAGATCGAAAGAGAAGAGAGAGAGAAGGAATGTAAGGCATGGAATGAAGGGAAAAAGGAGTTTGTTTTCCACAGAATGAAGGGAACAGGAGTTTGATATCATTTGTTATGTCGGGAGAGAGCAGGAGCATTCCCATTGGGATATTAGGTGTGAGTGAAGAGATTTTTTGAAAGAGTAATGGTTAGAAGTGGTACGAATGGAAGGTGGTCCTTCCCTTGTTTCACTTGCGTCCTTCCCTTGCTTCACTTCTTTCAGGATTATCCTCCCTACCAAGTGTGGAGTCATCTGCACATGGTAAGCAAAAATATATATATATTTTTTTGCTTATTGATGGCCAGTCATCAGATATATCAATTTGTGTAATGAGTGTCTGTATTGCTGTACCATCTGTGATAGTGAGACCAGTGTTAGTATGTTATCATATACAATTTTTAATATTTAGTGTAGTATTAATTTCATTCAGGTGTTTGTTGCTATTTATTTAATTGATTTATTTACAGCATGAAGTTATGGGAAAGAGTAGTGGAAGCTAGGTTAAGAAGGGAGGTGATGATTAGTGATCAACAGTAAGGTTTCATGCCAAGAGAGCACTACAGATGCAATGTTTGCTCTGAGAGTGTTGACGGAGAAGTACAGAGAAGGTCCGAAGGAATTGTGCCTTTGTGGACTTAGAGAAAGCATATGACAAGGTGCCCAGAGAGGAGTTATGGTATTGTAGGAGGAAGTCAGGAGTGTGAGAGAAGTATGTAAGAGTGGTACAGGATATGTACAAGGGTAGTGTGACAATGGTGAGGTCTGCGGTGGGAGTGATGGATGTGTTTAAGCTGGAGGTGGGATTACATCAAAGATCAGCTGTGAGCCCTTTCTTATTTGCAATGGTGATGGACAGGTTGACAGACAAGATCAGACAGGAGTGCCCCTTGGGCTATGATGTTTGCAGATGATACTGTGATCTGTAGTGAGAGTAGGGAACAGGTTGAGGAGACCCTGGAGAGGTGGAGATATGCTCTAGAGAGGAGTGGAATGAGGGTCAGCAGACTAAGACAGAATATATGTGTATGAATGAGGGAGAGGTTAGAGGAGTGGTGAGGATGCAGGTAGTAGAGTTGGCAAAGGTGGATGAGTTTAAATACTTGGGATCAACAATTCAGAGTAATGGCGAGTGTGGAACAGAGGTGAAGAAGAGAGTACAGGCAGGGTGGAATGGGTGGAGAAGAGGTCAGGAGTGATTTGTGACAGACTAGTACCAGTAAGAGTGAAAGGGAAGGTCTACAAGAGGGTAGGGAGACCAGCTAGGTTATTTGGGTTGGAGACAGTGGCATTGACAAAAAGGCAGGAGTCAGAGCTAGATGTGGCAGAGTTAAAGAAGTTAAGATTTCCACTAGGTATGACGAAGGTGGACAGGATTAGGAATAAGTATATTAGAGGGTCATCCCAGGTTGGACGGTTTTGAGACAAAGCCAGAGAGGCAAGATTGCATTAGTTTGGACATGTGCTGAGGTGGGATGCTAGGTATATTGGGGAAAAGGATGCTAAGAATGGAGCTGCCAGGTAAGAGGAAAAGAGAAAGGCCTAAGATAAGGTTTATGGATGTGGTGAGATAGGACACGCAGGTTGTTGGTGTGACCAAGCAAGATTGAGGATGGGAAGAAATGGAAACAAAACAAACTATCCACTGTGGTGACACCTAACAGGAACAGCTGAAAGAAAAAGAAGAAAAAGATTTATCTTTCTTTATTGGGAAAGTCTGATTGGGTAATATGGAGCACTAGGTAGAAAGACTCCAGTTGCGTACATTTCATTATACTAAGTTTTCACATGTGATCCTGATAGCGGACGTGTAGGACACCTACCACCTGATGACAGAGTATTGGTAGTCTCTGATGATGGTGGCCAAACAGAGCCACAGTTGGGGGAAGCAGAGGTTGAATCTGACACTGAGGCTGACATTCAGCCATCCCCTGGATTTCTGTCAGACGCAGTCAGTATGCCTGTGCATACCTATTCCACGGATCCCTCAGATATTATACAGGTTGAGGGTGAGACACTTGGGCAAGGTAGTGTGGTTATGTTGGCTTCAGTGCTGGTTGACTCTGTCCCTAGCCAAAGTGTGGATGAGTTGCCATGCAGGATGGTTGTTAGGAGTTCTTGGAGGAAGCCCGCTGTCCACCATCCACCTGATATTGATGTGTCATTAAGTACCACTCGATGTATCTTTAAGGCCATCATGGTGGCACAGGTAAATCCACTAGGGCCTCTGAGGACATGCTTAGGGTTGTAGATGTGGCACAGGCTGACGTGTGACTGCTTCCACTGTGTGGCTGATTCAGTAGATTGGATGAATGACATAATGGAACAGGCAGTGTCTGTGACAGAACATATGCTGGGAGGGGGGCAGCATCCACATGGATGTAGGTCAGTAGCATCATCTGCTGTTAGCCAATGTGGCAATGCTGGATCACACTCCTGTAGTGGCAATACTTCCACTACTTCATCACATTAGTGGTTGAGGTTTCTGCACCCAGACATTATAGACCATGGGATCATGGTCCTGGATATACACATGAGGAGAGCTCTTCCAGTAGACATCATTCATATTTATGTATCACCAGCACATCTGACCATGGACAAGGACATGTCAGTGCAACTATTGGTAGAACCAATTGTCATGGCCGGGGGGGGGGGGGTGACAACAATGAAATGTTAACACTACTGTGCATGGCTCACACCCGTCTGACATACCAGGATGTAGAGCTAGCACAGACCTTGGATGTATTCTTGCAGTCACACATGTTTCACCTCAAGTGCCCATAGACACACACACGCACATAACAGGTACCTGGGTTATTCATGAGACTTGTAGCTCATTCTGTCTCATTGGCCATTTGATAATTATCTAAATTTCTGCCTGCTTGTCTTTATACTCAAACACACTCACTAGCTTTTGTGTCAGTCGTGGCCTCCTGCTCCCAAAACAACACCTTGTGCATCTTTTGATAACTGTACCATTTCCTTGTTTCCATCTTTTGGAATCGGGGATACACAAGTCTTTTTTCTGATGCACAGGGTGCATACCTGATTGAGTGCTTAGTATATTTAGTGCATTAATAGTGCATTTGTGATGCTCTTTTGAAAATTGTACTGCCTTCTTACAGGTTTTTGTATTGTGTGTATCTTTGATGCATGAGGCCTGTTAGTTGATACAGATCAGACATCTATTAACATACATCAGTCCTGTTACATATCAATGTAATTGTGGCAAACTCAGAGAAATTCTACTTAGGTACATTAGCAAGTAACAGTATGTAAGGATCTGCCATTAATTTGTGTTCTTACCCAATTATTTTCCTGTTCCAGGTTCAACACTTACCTTGATAGTCTTGCAATTACAAGTGTTCTAATTTGGGGCTGACTGTGTGTGATGCTAGTAGTACACATCGATTACTTGGGTAAGTAAAGGTTGCCATCATTGCCTTGCATCAATTTTACTGTATGTCTATGCATAGGATGAATGCTGTACCCCTTAGGTGGTCAGCATGTGTGCTATCCATTGCCTCTTGGCCAGGATGAGGGCATATTGCACACACATATATGTAGCTACACTGACAGTGGCTGGTGATTCCCCCTCTGAGTCCTCACCTATGTGTGACTATGGTGACTTTGCCAGTGGTGGTGGGATGTGTATCCCTTCCCCTTGGTGTTCCTGCTGAAGCTGTTTTCATAGGATAATATAGTGAAGGATGGCACAGACAGTGAAAATGTCAGCGCAAATACTGAGATTGTACTGTAGGCCCCCCCTGATGTATCTAGACACCAGAACCATGACTTCAACAGTCCAAACATTCTCTATGATACTTCTTGTTTTAGCATGTGCCTCATTATAGCATTCTCCCATGGGTGTGGGCACATTTCTGATGGGCATCATCAGCCATGGTTCAAGTGCATACCCTCCATTACCCAATAAATGACCTTGTGGGATGGCCCCCTAGAAAACCTCTCGTAGAGCTGAGAGTTGTGCCAGATATTGGAGTTGTGGTAACTGCTGGGGGATGCCAACACACATATTCATAACTCTGTTAGTGTTATACATGACCTGGAAGTTAATGGAAGCCCTTTCTGTTTATGTACACCTTTCTCTGTTACCCAGATGGTGCTTTGATCTCAATGTGCATGCAGTCTGTGGCACCCAGGACTTCAAGAAACTGTGGTATGAGGTGGAAATCTTGCATAGCTATAGCTCTGTTCTCAAGGGTATGGGAAAATGTATGTAGTCACTGACATGCTGTAACATGGCATTCAGAAAATAAACAAACAAACCAAAGGTAGTCCGGAAAATGAAGGAGCGAACACAATTCTTTAGCGCTTTCATCCAAATCTATTCTTCATGAACTTCTTCAGAAAATGTTAACTTCCCAAAAACACACCCCTTAAATACATTTAAATTATCATGACAGAGATGTTTAACATCCTTATTAAAGGCATAAATAGATACCATAAGAAGTGTCACAATATAAATGTATATACACTTAAAAATCACATAAAACAGTGCATGTATTTTATACAAATGTATAAACACTGATACATATCTAAACTAAATATTGAATCAAATTGAAATTATTTAAGTGCTAAAAAGCACTTGATATTGATACTCTTGTTCAAACCTGGAGCTCTGTCAGCTGCCAAACTAATCTGCCACAGAGACTCCTTACATTCTAATATCAAATTGGAGTTCCCTATAAACTCCATCTGGGGAACAAAATCACTGAAAAAGTGAACTTCTTAAAATTTTTACATTGACTAGCATGTTTGGCTAAAGCATTAGTAAAATCTCTCTTTCTAATAGCTAGTGTGTGTTCATAAATCCTACATTTTAGACACCTAATAGTTTTCCCCAGTGTAATAACAATAGCAAGAATTGCATGTAGCCACATACACTATATTAGAATTCTCACAACTAAAGTGATTTCTCACCCAAATGGTTTTATTCAAGTGTCTAAAATGGGTTCAAGAAGTGTTACTGATGTACCTACATTGTTTACACTTCATACAAGAGAATGTCCCTTTGATACAATTATCAGTAACCAGCAAATTGTTGTTTATTATCTATTGGAAGGTTAGCATCCTAAGAAAGTCTGTCGCTAAACCGATTGTTAGGGGGGCAGTCGATTTAAGCTGTATAAGAAGAGAAGAAGATAACATTCTCTTTACCATTGCATTTCCTGTAGCCATTGTGAAGATGGGTGTTATTAAACACATCACTGAGGACAACTGGAATGTTTTGATGGGCAACAGGGAACATATATAGATTATAGGTATACAACCTAGGTTTACCTATAAGAATATTTTGGAACACCCAATAGATAATAATAATAAAAATTTGCTGGTTAATGGGATAAGGATAGTGTCAATAATACTTAGAAAACATTAGAAGGTGGTTATGGAAAAAAGAGTTGGGGTCTGATGGAAATAAGAATGTATAAGCATAACAAAATGGATAAATTCTGTCCTTAAAATACTTTTTATATAATTGATTAATTTTGTAAATATGCATATGTATATAAGTTGTTATGTAAATAAGATGTAAGTAAAGGACCCATACTGTTTTCAGTAGGAGCTGTTGGATCTTTTGCATCCACCTGGACTACCACCAACTCAAGTATATATACATATATATATATATATATATATATATATATATATATATATATATGGGTCTACATGACATTACCAAAATGTCAGACCAATTTTCATATCACCGAGATGACAATGCTGAAAATCCAAAATGCTGATGTGACAACCCACCACTGGATCAGTAATAAAGGAGCCTCATTCCTCACCACTGGCACCTGCTGGTGACAGTGGTGGGATTGAGGCTCCTTGATTAGTGGTTCACTGTAGAGTCATCTGTCAGAAGTATCACAGCTGAAACCCTACATAGCAGACTACCAAAAAAACTGACACAATAACGTTCAATATACATCTCATGTAACCTACCAACAAAATCAAAAACTCATCCCATGTAAGCACTGCCCTGCTAAATAAAATGAACTAAACAACTACCGAACTCTTCTCCAAACCGGCCTGCAAAACAATAGCTGCTTGAAAATAACAAAACAGACTGAATATTCATACTGGTGTCCCACAAAAATATTCGATGGAGATTTGTGAAATCAAAAATCACAAACACCTTAATTTAAAATGTTACGTTTTTGCAGGGAGGGCTGTGCCCCCCTACACCCTCAATCCCCCTGTAAATTAAATATACCAACTCTGTGATCACACTACAGTGCATAAATGAGCAGATTTCCTGTCATGCTCAGCTTGGAGTGGGCATTTCAATCATTCAGTCATCTGAATATCGGCATAGTGAAGTTTCAGTTATATGCAACTTCACTCTTTTGGTCTCAGTGATATGAAAGTCAATCTACTGACATTTCAATAGCTTCAGGTAAACCCATATATGGATACATACAGACAAACACACCATACCTTTTAATTTCATTTATTCTGTCATTCCATATTATCTATACTACATTAAAAATTTTTATCCAATCTTGTTTTTGATTTTTTTGTTCTGTTTTTCATAATACCCATATTTAATTGTATCCATATTTGTATTACTAGTGTCTTTGAAATCTTTAAATATTAAGAACATACTTTTTTTTCTTTCTTACATTTAAAAAAAAAACATGTTCTATGTTTTCTTCTTCGCCACAATGTAAACATATTCTTTCAGTTGTCTTTTTATATGGCATATTATCTTTTACTGTTATTTTCATTTACTTCTAATCTCCAAAACATCTTGACATTCTACTTTATTACTACACCATTTCTTTCTTTTTTATTGTTTTAATATTTTCTTCTGGTAAATTTTTTGATGGAGTAATACAATATTTTATACCATGTTTTTTTCAGTTTTTCTCTATTCCATTAATCTTTATTTTCCACATACTTATCTTTTGTTAACAATTCTCTATTTCATCATTAAGACCTTAACTTATTCTTTTATTTCTTCTTATTTCTCAGAATTCTTCATACTTATATTTAAATGCTCTTGTTACTAATTTCTCATTTCTCTCTCTTTTATCCATTTCAATAATTTCTACAAATTTAAGGATGCTCCGTGCACAGCTGGATTTAACATGCCTATTCCTCCTTTCTTTTTCTTCATGTACAATACATCCCTTTTAACTGGGTTTAATCTAGAACCTGATATAAATGAAAAAAAAATCACTTCTAACAATTGTTTCCCGTGTATTTTCGGAATCATCAACACACTTAAGAACTATAAAATCATATTCTCCCTTTGTAGTCTGTATCCGAAAGACAGCAAACTTGAAAAGACTGAAACTAAATTTATTGATTGAGCACATTCATTTAAATACATTAGAAACTTCTTCAGAACAAACACTTAAGAACTATGCTGTTTTACCCATTAATGCTAATTTATCAAGCTGACCTTTTTCTTCCAAGCCAATCCATACATTTTCCATAAAAGAAAAACAGTTTCTTTTAAATCCTTCAGCAATGATTCTCATTGTGTTTTGTACCCTTCTTCTTTCAGCTTTTCCCAGTTAGGGGTCGCCACAGCATATCACCTGTCCACTCATGATTGGCAGTGGAGTTTTTACGGTGTTGAGTTGCCAGCCCGGCACCCAACTTTCCACAGAAGGCACAAACACACACGCGCTCATGCCTAGGACCAATTTAGAGTGTCTAATCCACCTACAGCATGTCTTTGCGATGTGGGAGGAAACTGGAGCACCTGGAGAAAACCCACGCAACCACAGGGAGGACATGCCAGAAGGCACCCCAGCCTAGGATTGAACCAGAGAACCTATTGCTGTGAGGCGGCAATGCTAACCGCTGTACCACCATGGCCACTCGTGTTTTGCACCCTTATTTACCAACATTTATACCTGACACAACAAAACCTTTTATTGTAAACTGTACACCTGCAATTTTTACTATGTCTCCTATTTCTTTACTTTTGGATTTATTTAGATTCATACCTATTCCTTTCAATAAACTAAAAGTATAGCTTCTCTCATCCATAAACTGTTTTAGTTATAATATCATCTGTGTATCATTAACAATGGAATTTCTACACTTTTTTGCATTACAGATTTTGCACTCTTCATTTTACAATTAACCTCACTAACTACCACATCCATAACTAAAGCAAATAAAATACTAATTATAGGCCATCCTTGTCTTATACCTTACTCATCTCTATAATCATCCATATAGCAAAATTCTTATTTCATTATTCCCATAAGCTGTCATACAAACTTTCTTAATTCCATTACTAAAATTGTACCTTTCATTGAATCCCGTAGCATATCATGTTCAACTGAATCCAAAGCTTTATTAATATCACCTACAATAAGTTTTAAACCTTCTCTTCTTTTTGAATATTATTCATCTCTCCCCTTATTAATTCCTGACATACTTTTCTTTTCATAGCATGTAGGTTTTCTTCCATTATATAATACATTATATTTTCAAATCTTTTTATTTGATTTATTTTCCTAAATATCTTGTAATTCGTATTAACACTATTGGTTTCCTATTTCCTATGCCTTCTTTTACTCCTTTATTCCATGTGAATATTCTACTAGGTAACTCCTTAGAATTCAAACTTTTGTTTAACCATTCATTCAGCACTTTTAACACATACTTTTTGCCATTCACATAAATCTGTATACATTTCAAATCCAGTTCCTCCAGACCTGCAGCCACATCTATGTTTAATGGTTTAAGTTGTTGTTGTCTATGTTTAATGGTTTAAGTACTTTGTCTAATTCATACAAAGTAGTTTCTCTTTCAACTTCCTTATTTACTTGTTCTGAGAATTTTTTTACTTCTCATATTTTATACATTCTCGCCTTTTTTAACATTTCCTCTATGTAATTTGCTACAGTTTCCATAATCTCAGGTCAGCTTCTTACTTCATTTTTGTCTTTCATTTATCTCATTGCACTAATATTCCCTTTCACAATTTTACTTTAAGTGGATAATTCTTCCTTTTTTCCTTCTCGTAAATATCTTTGTTTATACAACAATTCTTTATTTTTTCATTATTTCTTTTATATAATTGTTTCTTTCTCTTTATCATAATCTCCTTAATTCTTTTTTAAATTCTCAAATGCATTTTAATGTTTATGCATATCCTTGTTTTCCCATCTTTTTTGTCTTATACTGCCATTGTAAAAAGCTTCTTTTATATTTTCTTTTAAAAATAATCCATTATTCTGACCAAGCAATGTAAAATTCATTCATATTAATGGTGTCTCTCCATAACTGTATTATCAATTCTTTTCTTCTTAATTTATTTCCTTTTCATTTATTCTTTTTATACCTCCTTCATATTCTAAAATATTCTTTGTTTTCATTTACTTCCATCCATATAGCCAGATGTTCTGTAAATCCTGTTACAACGGATTCTCTTTCAGATATTATAAAATAACCAATCTCACATTTTAATATAGCTCTTCTATATGTCCATACTTTTCTATTCCATATTATCAGTCTACAAAATTTCATAAATTCTTTTTCTTAGATCTTTTCCATTCTTTTTCATTTTTACCTTAAATGAAAATTAAAGTGCCCTGCCATATTTTACTGCTATGTAATCTAGCATCTTTTGAAATGAATTATCCTTTCCTTTACAAATAACACACACATATATGTATATATAGGGTTCATATTATGTAAGCAAATGCTTAAAGTTGCGAACACTGTTTAATCAAACGTGTTTATCTGAAATGGTGAAATTCCAAAAGCACAGAACAGCTATCCCAGGGAAAAAAAAATCACGGAGACATTTTTGGGACTTTGCCATTTCCTCCAGTGTGGTGCAATCTTGGAGTTGGCATATTTAAATAGGGGTGGTGTAGGGGGCACAGCCCCCCACTTTATTTATTTTTTTTTAATGGATCAACATTTTTTTTTCCCTGGGAAACAATCGCTGATCTGTGTGTTTGGCATTTTAGATTTTCAAACTATTTGGGTCAGTTATACAGTGTTTGCTGATATTTTATTTATATAATATGTATATATAAAATCACACACACACACATATATATATATATATATATATGTGTGTATATATATATATATATATATATATATATATATATATATATATATATATATATGTGTGTGTGTGTGTATATATATATATATATATATATATATATATATATATATATATATATATATATATATATATAATGTGTGTGTGTTAATAAACCTTTCCTTCCCATTGTAAATCTATGATAGTAAGTCTTCCCATTCTAACTAATCTTACATCTAAGATCTTCACTACTCTTCTGCATAAAACGTCTTCCTGAACAATGCTAATTTCTCAAATACCATCTCCATCCCATCTTTTTTTCTGTCTGTAATCTTTCTTTTGTTAAAAATGTTATATCATCCAAAATAATTATAGATGGGTTCATAGATTAGTACTAGGATAACTGCCCTTGCGAGCCATTTAAAGCTTAGCCAATTATCCCTTGTGAGACTCAAACCCTGTACCTTGTGTTTGTAAGGCAAACACCTTAACCATTAGGCCACCCTCCCAACCTTATCACATTTATTATATGATTATAAAATCCATAGCCTTCTTATTATATTTTTCATGCTGTTTGCATTTACTGAGAAAATCCTTAAATTATTTTCTCTATTCTTTAATTTAATGGAAATCATCCTCTTCTTGTACTACTTTTTAAAATGTATTGCTTCTCATCCATTTTTCTTGAGTTTATGCTTTTATATTTCCTTTCTCTATCTCTTACTCTTTTACTTATGGATTTCTTCTTTCTTTTTCCAACTTTTCATCTTATATTTTCTTCATGACTAACTTCTGAATTTATTTGTATTTCCTTCTCTTCCACTTTTCTTTTCTTAACATTCTTTTCTTTATAAGTTTTCCTCCACATTCTTTTCTTTATCTAAGTTTTCCTCCATTCCTCTTTCTAATTATTCTCTTTTTTATTCTTTATCCTCTCCATTATTTTCACTATCTGTTAATTTATATTTTTTCAACAATCCATCCATGCATGACCAGTTTTTTTTTTTACATTTATAAACTTCAAGTTCACATTTCTTTACACTGTGTTCAGTTTTCCCACATACATAACTTTTCTTTTTATCACACTTATTTACTAAATGTCCTTCTTACCAATAAAAAGCATATTCTTGGT
>NC_056728.1:1221533504-1221668504 GCF_019279795.1 Protopterus annectens | reverse complement strand
CAATAGTCAAAGCCAAAAGTACAAAAACCTATGAGATGACTAGGTATATAGATTTAAAACTGAAAGACACACTTACGAATGTGAGCTACATTTACAAGGACTCATGAGACTTTTTGAATAAAATCTATGAGGATTTGTATGCTGAGCAACTTATATTGGGAACAGTTGATATAAAGATACATATTTTCAGTCATATCTCTTGAATGTGGCACAAACTGGTTTGCTCAATACTTGAGCCAACACAGTCAACTTGATAATACAATGATTGAGGACTTAGCCTCCCTAATGGAGATGGTTCTAGACAATAATTTTATTTGGCTCAAAGGGAACATTTATAAACAAAAAAAATGGTGTGGCAATGGCGGCAGCACTTGTCTCCATATTTGCCAACATTATCTTAGCATACTGTGAAGACAAATACATTTTTAAATGTGGGTTTGAAAATGGATGAACACTTTATGGGCATTTCTTGGATGATGCAGTAATCTTTTGGAGGGATTCTGAGACAAGACTTAGGGATTTTTTTGAACTATATAAATAACACTAGTGAATTCCTAAGATTTACTTTGAATACATCTACAGACACTATTTGTTATTTGGATGTTGAACTGAAAGTTGACCACTTTAACAAAGGTTTTGTCTAATTTACACAGAAAATCTACATATACCAACTCCCTACTATATTTTGATAGTAGCCACCCCTTGCATCAAAAGAAAGCCCTTGTCAAGGGCCAGTTAGTAAGAATAGCAAGAATAGCGCCTGTTCTTGATTTGTTTTATCAGGAGTGTGAAACATTGTGTGTAATATTGTTGAACAGAGGCTATCTCTATGAATTTTTGGATGGGATTTTTAAGGAAGTAAAGAAAAAAGGTTGAAGGATTACTATCAGCTCCTTTTGGGTCTCAGTGAAGGCTTGACAGCCACTGAGTCCAATTACAATAGAGGTTATATAATAACTTTCAACAGTGATACAGGGGCTATAAGAAACATTATTAAAACAATTGGAATGTGTTTGACATATGTGGTATGACTATGAAGAAGTTTGGGATGGCACCCACGTTTATTTTTAAAAGAGACTGTAATATTAAAAATTACTTAGAAAAAGGCTTCCAACCCCCAAACTATTGGGTACCAGTAAGGAATGTTAAAATGTGGGAATTGCTCCCAGTGTCCATATATAATAGGAGGTAGTATTATGTTAAAGGGTGTGGCACAATAATATGGCCAAAGAGATACAACTGTGACACCAAAAGAATTGTATATGTCGCATTAAGCAAGAAATGTAATTCCTTCTACACTGGTAAAACAGAGAAAGAGCATTAAAAGATAGAGTATATAAGCACATTATCTATATAAAAAGATAAGACCCCAAAAAATGCTTTGTGAAAACGCATTCAAACACACATTGGCCATGAATTTCTTTTTCTTCATAATAGATGTACTTGATTTGGACTTGAGGGGAGGACCATGAAAGACCAGATTGGAGTGTATGGAATTTGCATGGCAAATAAGAACAAATGCCACTGGTCCTTTTGGTTTAAACAATACTCTATCTCTCTCTTATCAGCTGAAAATGAGGGTACTGTACAGTTAACAAAACCCTAAATATAATTAGAATTTGCCTTAAGAATATATTGTTTAGATATGTTGATATTGATATTAAGTATTTTTAAAATGTTTGTATAGACTGTTTACAAACTTTACACTTCAACATGGTGTCTTAAACTGGAGATATATTTAGTTTCTAGGGATTGTCAATAAAATGAATTAATGGGGGTGGGTACTTGATTGTTTTTGTTATATAGCTTGGACATTCTATTTTAACTGTTACTCTGAAGAAGTCCCTTCTCATACTCTAGGATGAAAGCGCTTAGTGTTTGAATAAACATTCATGGATTCTACTTCTTTGCTGTGTGGTTTGCTGCTTACTTTCTCTAGTACTGGGTGGAACTGTTCAATGGCTGGTTATATATTTTTGACTACTTGGTGTGGATCCTGCTCTGTTTTTTCTTAGTCTGGATTGTCTTTATTTGCCCTTAAGGACATGCAAGTGTTTCAGCTACATGCCTTCTGAATGTCCATGAACTTTTTTTTTTTTTTTTTTACTTTTTAAGTTTTTATGAGTACATTCAGGACAATGAAGCCAAACACTGCTGGCAGTATTCATGCATCTTTTGGCCTTTTTATGAGCTCCTGAACATCTAGTGGGGTTTGGCTTAGGAAATTTGACAGGATATGGTATGTTGAAGCTTTGTAGGCAACACAGAAGTCATCTCTCAGTAGCATGAATGACTCTAGAAGAAGACAAAGCTTTGAGATGATCCATCTAGTTTTTATGATTTATGCCCTTGGTTTTCTTAATGAGGAAATGTAGTCATTCTAGTTGTGACAGATGTTTAGAGAAGCACATACTAAAAGGGGCATTATACTCAGTAAGTGGCCTAATGACTGGTCCTGGATGCCATACCTTTACATATAAACTGTCCAACGAAAAAGGGTTTTTTTACAATATTGAATACATAGTGATCAAAGGGCAGTTCATTGTCAACAAAGGTATCCAGTTCTCTGACTACAGTATCAAGTTTCAGGGGTATGTTGCCAATGTGAAAGTTACAAGGGGAGTCACTTTGAAGGATATGATTATATACCTTTATTTCCTGGTTCTGTTTGTGAGGCCATTTGCTATCCAATGAGTTAAATAGAGATTAACATTTTGGTTGGAAAGTTTATCTGCAGTACTTGAGTGAGGGATGGTGTTGTATACCTTTGCATGATTTAGATAGGAGGTGGGTACTTATTTGCCCTCATCCATTGCTACAGTAATTTTTTGAAGAAGTCAATCCCGTTAAGTAGGCAGGATCTGCCCTTGATGAATTTTAACTGACTTGTGTTGAGAGTCTAAGTTACCTACATCCTTATTTATTAATTCCATAATGATCTTCTCCATAGCCTTACAGATGCATCTGGACAGACTTATGGGCCTATAATTATCCTGGTCTATTAAAGCCCCACCTATGTGCAAGGGAATGACTACTGCTGTCCTCCATTTATCCAGCAAAAAGCTTATTTTGAGGGGGATATTGAGTACTGTCTGTAGGGGGTGTAACAATTTATGTTTCCTTCTGACCAGTAGGCAGCCAGGTGACTGACCCCATAGAAGTGTTCTTCGTCCTAGATAGCACCTTGAGGGCTTGTTCCTAGGAGATTTAGGAGGGATGTTGAGAGTATTGGAGGAGGGGTGAAGTTTGTCTGCTAGTAGACTGGTAATTTCCTCTTGGTTGAAGTACATGATATCACATACTAAGAGCTCTGCACAGTGATGGACATTGTTTCTGAGGTCTCTAATGTAGTGAAAGAAGGCTTTGGGGTTATCATTCACCAGGGTCACTGTTTATACCTCATATCTGGCTTTGGCTGATTTGATCAGGGTCTGGAGTTCCTTGTTTAGTTTAGCAAGAGTGTTTTTGATATCTTCAGAGTTAAATCTGTTTTTAAGTGCAAATTGTTCTCTAATTGTTATTATACATCTGGTCTTATGTATGCTAATGTACAGTTGTGTAAGTTGAATGTATCATAAAAGTAGATGTTTGAATGATCACTGCTGCAGTGGCCTTAGCTATATGGATTACATCCTGCTAAGGATATAACAGCTGGCCAGCTTTCAAAGCTTCAGGGCACATTCCCCTTGCCCAAACTGCCAAGCAGCTCGAGCTGAGTTGACTAAAAGACGAGTTTGGGCACAAATCCCTTCAGAGCTTTCTTGACAGCAGAAAAGGAGGCTGAACCCTGAAAGGACAAAGCTATGAATAACAAAAAATAAATGCCCACACCCTGGCACAAAATAAAAAAAACAAGGGTTGGAGGGAGGGAGCAGTAGTAGAGAGATCATTCTCATCATCTAATGTTATGAGAAGTTCAGCTCACACAACTGTACTAATGTTTATATTGATCACTGCTTCAGTAGCCTTAGCTAGCTGGGTAGATTACCATAGCTAACTATATTTGGGAGTTGAAAGGAGAAGGGTCCAGGATACCCTGGAGAATCGTTCTAACAAAGTATGATATAGACCTAGAGAAGGAATCTAGTTTATAGTGCTTTGTAAAAATATTTACAAAAGACAAAATAGCAGCTTCTAGAATACTTCTAGAATCCAACCCTTTTCAAAAAGCCATAGAAGAAGCCAAGGTCCTTGCAGAGCGGGCCTTGACCATGCCTGGAATAGATCTACCCTGGTGAGTACAATGAATGGTAATAACCTCCTTAGACAACCATTTGGAAATATGTTCTGACACAGTTTTCCCTTCTTCTTACCTTCACAAGAAATTAACAATTGATCTAATGATCTGAAAGATTTAGTTCTGCAAGATAGTACCTCAGTTGTCTGTGGACATCCAAGATACAGACTATCCTTTCTCCCTCATTCCCTCAGCTTGTACAAGAGCTCTGTTATCCAAGAGAAAGATTCCTGACATTTTGAAAAGCACTCTGCAAAGATAAGCAAGTTTTCCAAATGCAGACAAAATATGGATACCCTGTAACTGCAATGAGCTATAACTGGAGCTAGACACTTTGTGAACTCTTGGTGCAGTGGATAGTCTAAAGGGTAAGGCAGGGAACTGATAATGTGATTCAGACACAGAAAACCTTAACAAACACCTGAAGTCTGAATGAATAGCAATGTGATGATAAGCATCTTTTAAATCTAGTCTTACCAGGAAATTTGAAAGAGGAAAAAGAGGCAACAGGTTGTGAAGTGATATTTTGAATTTGGGCACTAACACAAACAGGATTAGGAAAGAAAGATCCAGAACTGGTCTCCAAACAATTTTTTTTCTTTGGGAATAGGAACATCCTTGATTAAAATCCCTTCCCCACTTGGGAAGGAGGAACTGTTTATATCAATCCTTGGGACAGCATGTGATGAAGAGCAAGTGGAAACAAAACAGTCTGATCTGCAGGATGAGGAATGACCCCCTGGAAAGGAGGAATTTCCTCCCACTGCTATCTGTAAACCTGATGAATGATTTTCAGAACCCATTTGTGTGAAATAGTCTGTCAAAGAGAAAAATAGGAATTCAGACTTTCAGGAAGGGAAATGGGTCCAGGATGAGAGGAGATCACAAGGTCTGTAGAATAGTCATTCAAACTTGTTGGAGTGTCCCTGATGTTGGGAGGTTTGAGACTTCTTTTTGGAACCTCCTCATCACTTCTTAAATGTCTGTTTATCTGAATTATGTTGAGACTGTTTATTCTGATTTTTTGCCAAAATTAGAGGATAAGAAAGAACCCCCCCCCCCCCTTGGGCAATTTGGACAAGGAAGGATGAAAAATCTTAGATATTCCCTGGATCAGATTGTCCCTTTCATCATACTTTTTCATCATCCAAGTAAAAGAATAACCAGTCAACACTGCAGAATCCAACAAAGTCACAGATCCAAAATTTAATAAAACAGCATAAAAAATGTAAAAACCAAACAGGAAAGAGTTAAGCATTTTCATACCTATCCAGGTGCTTCTTTAGATCTAATGAAACTGGCACAGAATGCTACTTAAATACATAAAGTTTCAGAACTATCTCTTAAGGTCACATGGTGAACATATAAGAGCAATACGTGATGGTAATGAATTGAATGCCTTGGCGAAACATATTAATACATTCCCTTCACATTATTTTAAATTTGTTGTTTTGGATGTTCTTAAAATGGATGTTGGGGGGGTGCATGGCAACCTTTCTTGGAGAAACTTGAATTAGAATGGTAACTGAGACTTAATGCTAACAATTGGCCAGGGATGAATAACACTACCTCTATAACAAGTGTTCTAAAATTAAAATCATTAGAGAGATGATTAGGAACACTTTATTTGCATTTTGGTTTTCATTCTAATTTCTTATTCTCATTTTACAACATTTATTTATTTAAATTATTTATTTATTTTTTTATATAAAATATGTTTTATTTACTGTCCTTGATGGATTACATATTTATTTAACTTATTTACATATTATATTACATTATATACACACATTACATATATTTATACATTATTTATATTTATTCATATATTTATATATTTATACATTTATATATTAATATATATGTTTTATAGTAATTTTTACAGTTTTATATATGTATATATTTTGCAATTGGTTTACTTATATACTTGCGGGGATCCTCTCTCTCTCTATATATACATAATTTATTATTATAATTATACTACATGCTCACCTATATATAGACAAGGATTACAGGTATTTTCTTATTCAACATACTTATTTACATTTATTCATTCTCCCACATACATATATATTGTTCGTCTTTTTATAATGTGAATTTTATCGTTATATGATAACATACACAATGTCAAAAAAGTTAACATCTTATTGTTATTACTTATATATGCTCGATTAATTTTATAATTATTAATATTGCTCGTAGAAACATCTTATATATTACACAAGTTTACAGTCTCCATTCTTTCAAGATTTTATGTTGTTTTTGTTTTTCTTTGATATTTGATATTTGATTTTTCTACATTTATTTTATACCTGCTTTTTTACGTGTGAATTAGGGCCAAATGGGTATTTTGTCATGACAATCTGGTGCTGTTTCTTTAAACATTTGAATTTTACTAATTTTTTAATTCATTAATTACGTTAGTTCGTCTATTTAATCCACAGGAAGTGATGTCTTTTATCAGTTGGAAAAAGTTTGGCAGAAGCCAAACTAAAGCGCTTACTGGAATCTTTTGTGTACTACGTTATTTGTTTTGCTTTACAATAAACGTTTCAGTCTATCTGTGATTTTAGTTTTTTGATACATGTACCACATCCCTGCGATCCATGCCAGCAATGTGGAGACCTGCATATATGTGTCTGATGCACAGGGTGACCATATCAATTTACATGTGTTTGTGTATTGCAGTAGTGTTATACCATGCCAGTTGCTGTGGACCATGACAGGTACTGTATGCTGGCATGTGTCAGTAGTACACAACACACATTGTGTATCTTTGTTGCCTGATGGTACACTAGTGGCAGTGTTACAGAATGACAGGTGTGTCATGGAGCTGTGTATGTTTTTGTTCCAGGAGTCTGAGTGGTGTAACTATGGACACATGGTGGAAATACAGTGGCACAGGATGGCAAGGCAGCACAGCAGAGATATGATGTCAACAAGGTATGCCAGTATATGTGCATGGCTCTCCAGGTGCATATATGTGGGACATTGTGTCAGTGACAATGGGGAGAGTCAGTGTCAACGTGCTTTCATACCCTGTGACACATTCTACTACCCTTGATACATGTCATCTGGATAGTCTGCACATACAACTGTAGATGGTGGCAGATATCAATTATACTTATGTAGAGGGGGCAATTTAGGGCCAGCATCTAGTCACAGGGCCATAAAATGCATAACCAGTGCATAGGGGTAGGCTGCATGGGGATGTCTGTAGTGCTGTCAGGGGACATATTTACATACACATACAAGTTGGATGCAATGAGAATAGAACCCCTACATATCTAGTAATATATAGTATAGCTTGGAGTACTTATCGCATGTGCCATGCTGTTTATCTCCTACACTGTCAGCCAGTGCTCTTAAGGTGGATGACATCAGCAGGCCTTATAATGGATGCTACTTTTGAGGCCAGCAGCTAGTCAGTGGACATAAAATGCATAACCATTGCACAGAGATAGCCCATAGGAGCTTGTTTAAAATGCTGCAAGAGTATATATTTGCACACACAGAGTTGGATGCTGTGAGATTATAACCCCTACCTAACTAGTATTACACACTACATCTCACAGTACTTACCATATGTGCCACACTGTTTATCTGCTGTTACATTGTCAGCCAGTGCTTTAAGGTGGATGGCATCAGCAAGCTTTGTAGAGTAGGGAATTTAGAAGCCAACAACCAGTCACAGGACCAAAAATGCATACCATTGCCCGACAGAAACACATCTGAGCATGTCCATAGTGCTGTGAGGGAATATATTGATACCCACACACACATAGAGTTGGAGGATGTGAGATCAGAACTCTTACCTAACTAGCTTTACACATTACAGCTCACAGTACCTATCGCACACACCTCAGGTTATGTCTGATCTATATGTTGATGCAGGCACATTATTTGTGGAGTATGCTAAGTGGCATTGTGTTAGACAGCATGTGTGGCCTGCAGAGTGATCCTGCTTGATACTGTTACTGAATCTAGTGTCCCAGGAGTGAGCTACCTGTTAATACCCCTGCTATATGTGTACAGTTACCAGTATCTCCATGTCTGGCTGGTTGCAGTTTTATAAGTGGACAACTGGCCGGTGACAATATGGCCTGTCCAAGTCCTGCATTGCAACCATTGCACAGTACACCACCTGCTCACTGTTAGTGCAGTAGATGAGTACACAGAAGGGTTATGAACCATTTATTTTCCAAATACAAATGACTGCTTGGCACTCTGCAGCTCCACTTAGCTGTTTTTTGCACTGCTAAGCAGTGCCAAGCACTGGTAAACATTGCTAGTTTAAGCACTGCTGAGCTGAGCTTAGCTGGTTTGCATGGTGTTAAGTGATGCATCACATTTTTAAAAATTGCCCAGTGGCTTTAAATGGTGGGACAACAGGGTATATTAAGCACAATAGGCAGGAATACTGCAGAATCCATTGACATTCCACCTGTGAGGATACTGTGGCAGGTGTTGGGGAGGGTATGCGCTTTTGGATGCAGCAGTGGGGCATTGAGGAGTCCAGGGTCATGGTCAGACTCCTAGTCAAAAACCATGAAGACTGGGTCATGCAGGGTGATTACCAGGGCTCTGAGTACAAAGTGGAGGCCTGGAACTGGCTGGCAAGGGACCTGATCAGTGTAACTGGTATCCCCTGCACAGGTAAGCAGTATTGTCACCACTGAGATGACCTGAAAAGAGGGAATGGGGCTCTATTGGATGCCTGGGTCCAAGAATTCTGGGCAGGCAATGTTCCACAAGTGTGTAAGTATGTTCACCTGTGTTTCACCAATATTTAACCTTGAATGTCTGCTAAACTGGTATGCATAATAATGTACTTTTCTCCCAACAGCTGCAGAAGTGAGAGGTCGCAACATCAAGGCACATGAAGGGTGCCTGGCCAGGTTGCACTGCGAGTGTGGTGAGTACAGATGTATCTTCCAATCTATAGTCATATAATCAAGAAAGAGTAAAGCATTAACTGCCATTAGGTATATAAACAGTTTTGATTTTATTGTAATGAATGTGGTCATAGACCTGGACTGCAATAAGTGACTACAGCCAAGTATTTTCAATAAGCAGGAAAGAGTAAAGCATTAACATTGATTAAGTAAATGAATTAATGTTTCTATCACAATAACTGTGAAATTACAGCTGTATTGCAGCACCTGCATTACATTAACTGTTGGTCAATAAAAACTCAGAGGTATACCAGTAAATGCATGAAGGCATCTGTAATGAACTGTTGTGCAATATTTGTGGAATGACAGCTGATATTTCAACCCGGTAACAATATACTGTGTACACCTGCAGTTTATTTAGCAATGTATAGGCTGCCTAGTCTCTCTGCCATGATTACATTTCATGCAGCTGTGTCCAACTGTCACTGCACTGTATTATAACACTGTAGCATCAGTTCAGGTCATATTTTGTTTCCAGGTTATCTCTAGCTGAAAATCAGTCAGTCAGGTATTAGCAGTGACGCAGTAGTTCAGTTTGTTGAATGCTGCGTATAAAGTACATTTTGTTAAACACAGACCAGGGTTCGAATCCAGTTCCATGTACTGAATTACATATGTTATGATGACAGATATTCTCTCCACAGGGACTACTGGTAAATGGGTGAGGTAACCCACAGTATGTGTAAATAATTGTTTGTTCAGATATCACACACTGTTCATATCATTCTCACGAATGTGCTTTTTATCCAAACAATAAAGAAAACAGGTTCAATAATAACAAACTATAATAAAATAAAAGAAATAAAATATGTAATAACAGATATCATTCTCTCCATAGGGACACAGGTAAAAGGGTGAGCTATCTCATAGTATGTGTAAATAATTGTTTGTTCATGTATTACACAATGTTAAAATCATTCTCACAAATGTGCTAGTTATCCAAACAATAAAAGAAATAGGTTCAATAATAACAAACTATAATAAGATAAAAGAAATAAGATGTGTAATCAAGGTATGGCTGTATTCCTGGAGTGTCTTGTAAAGGCTAATGCAGTCAATTACTGCATGTGATGCATATGTCCCCTGCAGTCAGTGCTATTAGGTATGATCCCCATGCCTGCCAAGCATGGCATAATAGTTGTGTACTCTCTGTACTGTGAACATGCATGTCTCTCAAGTGACATGCAGTTGCGGAATGTATTTGCTGTTCATAATTCCTCTGTCACAGATGTATCACCTACATGATTATATGTCAATATCAAATTAATAGTACATTAGCCCACAGTACTCCTTGGTAGTTATATAGGTTGTGAAGATTGGGTGAAGATAGATGAAGGCTGCCAGCCTAGCCAGATAGAATTTTGGAGATAATTCTGTCATCTGTAAATATTAATGCAAACCACAAGCTTGTTGTCTTAAATGGTAAAAAATAGTGTTACATGTGGAAATGAAAAAAAATTTAACAACAGTGCACTCTGTTGTAAGGAAGCTAAGTCAAGCATTTTATGACAGTCTTTGATCTTTAAAGTTGGCTCCAGCCTGTCTAGATGAAGGAATTCTTGCTATTGCTTTAAGGCCAGAGTAATGGCCAGAATTTGTATGCATAAATGTCCTTAATGGCGTTGCTTCCTGACCTGGTGTGAGCTTACTAAAGAATGTACCCTGTCAGCCTGGAAAACCCAGGGAAGTGTGAAGAATGATGTAATGTGAACCAGGGATGTGATTTTAAAAACAGAGAGAATCAGAGAGCATTAAGCATTTTGGTCTTGACCATGCAACTCATCAGCACCCTGCCTGTGTTCTATATATAAGTTTATCTTAGACTTGTGTTTTCTCTTAGAAATATCTGGAAACTAAAAAGATTAGACTACGTGTTTTTCTGTGATGTCAGAATTGTACTACTGAATTATTTTAAGTATTTCTCTGTGATCTCTGAACTCTTAACTAGCAGTGTGTAGTAAAAAGTATTGTCTTGTGTTTTGACTATTTGTTATTAAATATTTTAAAACATTTCAACTGTGGCTGTTTTTATAGAGATACGTTAAGCTATTTTGAGTACCTGCATGCCTTTGGTAAAATTGTACAAAGCCACTCCAATAGCTTTAGCCATGGGCTATACTACCAATTGGATAATAATATTGCACAGTAATAATTGGACACCCTTTTAAGGGCCTTTGAGTAGCTGATAAATATTAGTGGGTGGTGGCAGCTGATACTACTGTATAGTCTGGGAAAAGGGGCACAGCTGGAGAACTTGTGCCAGCCTTCCCCAGGAGTGTCTGTGTGGTTATATAGACTCTTCTGAAAGTGCGTGTGTGTGTGTGTGTGTGTGTGTGTGTGTGTGTGTGTGTGTGTGTGTGTGTGTGTGTGTGTGTGTGTGTGTCAGCTACTTGGGCAGGGACACAAAGCACTGGTTGGACAGAGAATGTGCTGGAGGTTTTAGCTTGTCCACTAGGCTGAAATCTGGACCCTATAGCTGTGCCAGTGAGGAGTGTTATTGGGGACCTGGAGGGCAAGGGAGCAACCAGACCCGGACTGACTGTGATCTCTGTGTGCTCTTAAGGGAAATTGCACTTTACTGTGTGTATTTATTATCCTTTCCTCCTATATGAGATATCCCTCACTGGTGTTAGTGGTGAGGACTGAGGCTCCTTGATTGCTGGGCCAGGGCATGGACATCACATATTAATTGTTTGGCAGTGGTGAGATATCCACACCACATATTAATTGGTTGGGAAATACTAATTGGCTTGTAGTGGTGTGGGTAGAGTGAATTCCTGTACCTTGTGTACAGTGAGCTCTGAAGGTGTTTTGTACTCTAAAACAGCCACACAGTGAATACTCAAGAGATCAAATCACAATTGTTTTATTTATTTTGTCAGCTTAGTTAGTCAATGTGAGCAGGCAGCATGTCAGCAGAGGAGTATGGAAAGCTGACAAGGAGCCAGCTGACAAAGATGTGCCAGGCTAGGGGACTGGTGCATAGAAACCTGACTAAGGCAGACCTGATTGCAACCTTGGTTATAGCTGTATCAGAAAACAGCAACCTGGAGGACAATCAGATTGGCAGTGGAGATATAATACTTAAAAATCCATCTGGAGCTAAAGAGACTTGAGTTGGAGGCCAGGCATGTAGAAATAGAAGCAACTGACAGACTGAGGCATCTAAAGAGTGAGGACAATGAGAGACTGCAACATTTACAGGCTGAGGAGAATGAGAAACTGCTACGCCTGGAAGCTGAGGAAAAGGAGAGGCAGAGGCAGCATAAGAAGGAGATGCTGACTCTTCACCAGAGCCATAGAGGTAATAGGGAAGGGAGTAACTGGACCCCAGAAGCACAATAGGTCAGTAAATTTCTTCCGCAGTTTAAAGACGGGGATAATTTTGATAGTTTCATTCATATGTTTGAGAGGGTATGCAAACAGCATAGTGTTGATCAAAGGCTCTGAGTACAGTTACTGACCCCCTTACTCCATGGTAAAGTTGTAACTGTTTTGTCAAAAAAAAGTCTGACGTTGCATGTTTTGATTATACTGCTGTTAAAAATTACTTGTAACACCTGAAACGTATAGGAAAAAGTTTTGTGAGCATAGATGTAAGGCAGATGAAAGTGTGTATGTGAATATGTAGCTGAACTTAGCACTTATTTCCATAGGTGGGTGAGTGGATGTTAGGTCACCACTTTTGAAGGGCTGGCAGACCTTTTGGTGAGGGAACAAGCCCTTAGCACTTTGCCTGAGGACATGAGGATCTGGTTAGCTGATAGACAATGTGCTTCTTCAGATGAGTTGGGGAAGAAGGGAGACCTATACCTGGTAAGCAGGGCAGCCCTGCACAGGAAAGGGACCCCAGTACTGCTTATGGGTATAAAGGAACCCATGGTGGGCAGCACAGACTACCCCAACAGAATCTTCCAGTAGCAGGTGAAGCCACTAGTCCAGGTACATGTCCAGGAGCTAGGGTTAGGTGTTTTGAATGCAACCAGTGGGGTCATGTGGCATACAGGTGTCCACGAAGGCAAGGTGGGGAACAAAAGGTGAGGGAGCCAGTAAGTGGGAAAGACAAAATGTCAATAGTAGGTTGTCTTGAGATAACAGGGGTACCAAACTACCAACTTGCAGATGCCCTTATAGGGAAGGATTTGGATGAAGCAGTACCATGTGCTTATGCAGTTAAATGCATAAGGCTAGGAGACAAGCATGTGGGTCTGGTAGCCTGGGGCAGACCCAGACAGACTGCATACTTGCAGCCAGGACTGGTGAGGTGGTTACTTCAGGGAGGGAGCTACCTGTAGCAATGAGACTGAAGGTGAGCTACAGCTGCTTGGGGGGTACTGATGGTCCTTTTGACAGAGTGACTGCAAAGGTAGAGGTGAGTAGTAGTACCCAGGCTGACAGTGAGGCACCACTGTCAGAGGATGCCAGACTTCCTGTGGAAGGGGAACTGGAAAGGGTAACAAGGAGAGAGTTGAGACCGGCTCAGCTGTCAGACCCTACACTGCAAGGCCTGAGGCAGGTAGCTAGGGAGGCATTTGATTATCAAGGGAAGGGGGAATCTGTATACTGCGACAAAGGGTTACTATACAGACATTGGACCCCTGAGGGAGGGCTAGAAGGTGATAGAGTACAGCAGCTGGTAGTGCCTAGAGCCTATCGTCTGGTGCTTCTAGCCATAGCCCATGATATTCCCTTTGCAGATCATATGGGCATAAAATGTACAAAGAGGCATATTATGCAGAACTTCTATTGGCCTGGAATTTCCAGAGATGTAACAGGGTATTGCAGGACCTGTGAGCAGTGCCAAAAGGTAGGCAAGGCAGGAGACAAGGTGAGAGCTCCTTTGATGCCTTTGCTTGTGATTGAGAAGCCATTTCATAGGGTAGCTATGGATATTGTGGGTCCTCTGAGTACCCCACATTCCTCAGGGAAAAAAGTATATCCTAGTGGTAGTGGATTATGCTACATGATACCCTGAGGCAGTGGCTTTGTCCTCCACTGAGGCAGAGAAGGTGGCAAATGCTTTGTTAGAGATTTTCAGCAGGGTAGGTTTCCCAAAAGAAATATTGACTGACAGAGGTGCCAATTTCATGTCAGACCTACTGGTTTGTCTGTGGAAGTCCTGTGGGGTGAAGCAGATGAAGACCACCCCCTACCATCCCCAGACTAATGGTCTTGTTGAGAGGTTAAACTCTACAATCAAGTCCATGCTACAGGCATTTGCAAATCAGTTTAAGAGGGAGTGGGACAAATATTTGTCCCATCTGTTGTTTGCTTACAGAGAGGTTCCCCAGGAATCCACAGGTTTTTCACCCTTTGAGTTGCTGTATGGGTATAGGGTGAGGGGAACCTCTAGATTTAATTTAAGATGAGTGGGAAAGTGAGTGCAAGTCTCACAAGGAGTCTGTTGTGGCATACAAGGCTCAGGGAACTAATGGGCTTGGCCCAGGAGAATCTGGCAGAAGCCCAACACTAGAAAAAGGTGTGGTATGACAGGAATGCTCGAGCTAGAGTGTATGGTGTGGGGCAGCAGGTAATGGTTCTCATTCCTGTCAGACACAACAAGCTACAAGCAGCTTGGGAGGGACCCTACAAGGTGGTAAGAAAGGGATGTGATGTTAATTACATGGTGGAACTGCTAGGCAGAAGGCAGGGGCACAGATTGTACCATGTTAACATGATGAAACCTTACCATGATAGAGAGGCCCTTGTGCTGAGCATTTGCAGTGGACTGCAGGAGGAGTCTGAGGGAGAACTGGGGACTGATCTCCTCAGTGAGGCTCAGGCTGACAACTCAGTGGAAGGGGTAGCCATGTCCCATCAGCTATCTCCCTACCCAGGTTTGATAAATCTGAGCAGTTTTGTAGGAATTTGGGGACATGTTCACTGGGAAACCAGGATGCACCCACCTGGGGCAGCACCAGGTAGACACAGGACCCCAAAGGCCTATTAGGCAGGCCCCTTATAGAGTGCCTGAAAGAGTCATACAGACTCTGAGGGAGGAGGTACAGGAGATGTTGGAACTAGGGGTGATTTAAGAGTCCAACAGTCCCTGGGCCTCCCCAGTGGTGATGGTGCCAAAGAAGGATGGCAGCACCAGGTTCTGTGTGGACTACAGGAAATTAGTCACACCGAGTCAGATGCTTACCCCATGCCTAGGACAGTTGAGGCCCTATAGCACCTGGGTGGAGCTAAGTATCTTACAACCATTGATCTTACCAAGGGTTACTGGCAGGTGCCCTTGACTCCCAGTGCTAGAGAGAAGTCAGCCTTTGTGACTCCTTTTGGCTTGTATGAATTCACAAAGATGCCCTTTGGGATGAAGAATGCCCCAGTGACTTTCCAGAAGCTGATAGATCATATCCTAGCAGAATCAGGAGTGTTTGCCCTTGCTTACCTAGATGATATTTCCATCTACAGCCATTCCTGGCCAGAGCACTTTCAGCATGTCAGGGAGGTGCTGGGCAGACTACAGAGGGGAGGGTTGACCACTAAGCTGAGCAATTGTCAGGCGGGTATGACAGAGGTCTCCTACCTAGGACATAGAGTGGGGAGTGGTAAGATAAGGCCAGAACCTGCCAAAGTGGAAGCCATTCAGGCATGGCCTGCACCTGTTACTAAAAAGCAGGTAAGGGCATTTTTAGGGACAGCAGGGTACTACATGAAGTTTGTCCCCAGTTATAGTACCATAGCTGCTCACCTCACAGACCTGACAAGGAAAAACAGAGCCAGCCAGCAAAAGGCAAAGATGCTAAGTTGGAGCTTAGGGTTGCAAGCATATGACATGTCAGTGCAGCACCACAGTGGGATTAGCAATGCCAATGCAAATGAGCTCTCAGGACAGGGAATGGGATAAGGTATACTCACATAGACCTAACCCTCTCAAGCAGCGTTTCTTAAGGGTCACTTCAAAAACTAGCTTGAGTTCTCCAGAGGGGAAATATGTGAAGATTGGGTGAAGATAGATGAAGGCTGCCAGCCTCGCCAAATAGAATTTTGGATATAATTCTGTCAATATTAATGTAAACCACAGGCTTGTTGTCTTAAATGGTAAAAAATAGTGTTACATGTGAAATGGAATAAAATGTAACAACAGTGCACTCTGCTGTAAGGAAGCTAAGTCAAGCATTTTATGGCTGTCTTGGATCTTTAAAGTTGGCTCCAGCCTGTCTAGATGAAGGAATTCTTGCTATTGTTTTAAGGCCAGAGTAATGGCCAGAATTTGCATGCATAAATGTCCTTAATGGCTTTGCTTCCTTACCTGGTGTGAGCTTACTAAAGAATGTAGCCTGTTAGCCTGGGAAACCCAGGGAAGTGCGAAAAATGATATAATGTGAACCAGGGATGTGATTTTAAAAACAGAGAGAATCAGAGAGCATTAAGCATTTTGGTCTTGACCATCCAACTCATCAGCACTCTGCCTGTGTTCTATATGTATGTTTATCTTAGACTTGTGTTTCCTCTTAGAAATAGCTAGAAACTAGAACGATTAGACTAAGTGTTTTTCTGTGATGTCAGAATTGTACTACTGAATTATTTTAAGTATTTCTCTGTGATCTCTGAACTCTTAACTAGCACTGTGTGGTAAAAAGTACTGTCTTGTGTTTTGACTATTTGTTATTTACGATCCCTCATAAAATCGTCCAAGATGAGCTTCGAAAGAAAAATTGCCAAGGACTCCAAAGATAACCACAAGGCATTCTTTAGCTATGTCAAGAATCTAAGTGGCAATGCTCAGATCTGCTTGGAGTTAATGCAGAATGGCACAAAATACACTGAACCAACCTATATTGCCAACATCCTGGCAGACAGGTTCAGTGCAAACTTCACCCCCCCTCACCCCCAAAAGGGCCCATAACCATACCAAAAGAATGTAGAGCCCCTGAAATCACAGACACTCAGGTTAAAACAGCCCTCTCCAAAGCCAAAAACGCAGCATCAGTGAGACCAGACGGTGTCCCAGGCTGCATCCTACACAAGCTCAAAGACGAACTAACCCCTCACCTAAACACACTGTTCAAACTCATCCTCTCCACAGGCTATGTACCCATAGAGTGGTGCACAGCAATGGTTATTCCACTCCACAAAGGTGGAGCCACAACTGACCCTGGGAACTATCACCCTACTAGCCTGACTAGCTTGGTCTGCAAGGCTATGGAGCACATCATCATGGAACTCATTAGCAGAGACATTGGGAACCTCCAAGCACTGGACCCTTCCTAGTTCGGCTTTGTTAAGGGCAGATCATGCCTCCTAAACCTGGTGGACTTCTTTGAGACAGTTACCAAGGCTATAGACGAGGGAAAGATGGTACACACAGCCTACCTAGACCTAGCAAAGGCCTTCGACACAATTCCCCATTCTGATATTATAGACAAGCTCACCAGCCTGAACATAAACCCCTATGTCACAACATGGGTTGTCAATTGGCTCAAGGACAGAACCTACATGGTGGGAGTTGCGGGAGCTAGGTCTGATTCCAAACCGGTTACAAGTGGCATTCCCCAGGGCTCAGTCCTAGGACCCCCCTGTTTGGCATATACTTCTCAGAGGTGCAGGCAAGAACAGGAGGACTATGGCTGACCAAGTTCGCAGACGATTGCAAACTAGGGGCTATAACTGAATCTCTGGCTGACACAGACATCCTCCAAAAGGGTCTCACTGAGATGGATACCTGGTGTCAAAATCATGGCTTCAAGCTAAATGCCAAAAAGTGCATAGTCATCCCCTTTGGAAAAAACAAAGTACCCACAAACTACCACATAGATGATAGTCCCCTAAATACAGAAAATGTCATAAGGGATCTGGGGACCCAAGTAGATAGTAATCTCTCCTTTGATAATCACATCGCCAAAGTGGTTAGAAAATCTTTTGATGTGGCCCACCTAATCACAAAAGGGTTTGCATCCAGATCAAGAGCTCATTGTGCCCCTCTACTCATCACTCATCAGACCCATCATGGAGTACAATGCCCCATTTGGGATGTACCTTACAAGACACCTGCAACAGCTGGAAAGACCACAGAAGTACCTAACCAAGGGGATCACTGGCCTCAAACAGATGCCCTATGCAGCTCAACTGTAGAAACTCCAGCTGTACTCGGTTGCATACAACCTACTCAGAGGTGATCTCTGCCTGACATACAAGGCCATGTCCAACCCAGAATTGATGGACATGCTCCACCTAAAGAAAACCTTATCCTCTTGAGCCACATGCTCTAGGGATCTAAACCTCACCAGAACAATAAATAGGACAGGCTGGAGGGATAGATTCCTGACCCAGAGACTTCACATGCTTTGGAACAAGATTCCAATCTACATTAGACAGAGCTCCTCGCTAACACTCTTCAAGAGAAACCTTGATGAGTGGATGGGAAACAGAAAGTTTACCCCAGGGATCACTTCAGTGGTTTTGCTGGACAGAGGCATAGGCAAGTAATCTAAGGGTGAGGTGAAAGCCAACACATTCTGGCTAGGCTTATAAATGCCTTCAGGTAGATAGCCTAGTACCTACCTATGAACCTAAATATTTTTAAACCTTTTCAACTGTGGCTGTTTTTGTAGAGATAAGTTAAGCCCTTTAGAGTACCTGCATGCCTTTGGTAAAATTATACAAAGCCACTCCAATAGCTTTAGCTGTAGGCTATACTACCAATTGGATAGTAATATTGCACAGTAATAATTGGACATCCTTTTAAGGGCGTTTGAATAGCTGATAAATATTAGTGGGTGGTGGCAGCTGATACTACCGTATAGTCTGGGAAAAGGAGGAACAGCTGGAGAACCTGTGCCAGCCTTCCCCAGGAGTGTCTGTGCAGTTATATAAATGTTTCTCAAAGTGTGTGTGTGTGTGTGTGTGTATATCAGCTACTTGGGCAGGGACACGAAGCACTGGTTGGACAGAGAGGGTGCTGGAGGTTTTAGCTTGCCCACTAGGCTGAGATCTGGACCCTATAGCTGTGCCAGTGGGAAGTCTTATTGGGGACCTGGAGAGCAAGGGAGTGACCAGACCCGGACTAACTGTGATCTCTGTGTGCTCTTAAGGGAAATTGCACTTTACTGTGTGTATTTGTTATCCTTTTCTCCTATATGAGATGCCCCTCACTGGTGTTAGTGGTGAGGATTGAGGCTCCTTGATTGCTGGGCCAGGGCACGGGCGTCACATAGGTCCACTTGATGTGCAAGTGTTCTTTTGTAGTTCTGCATCTGTAGGTGTGACTGCTTGGCCCATAGTATCCCATGCAGATAGCTTGAGAGGTATGTATGTGCTACAGTAGCTTTAGGGCATATTTAAACATAAAGAAGGACAGATCTGTAGAGTAGCTAGCATTATTGTTGTCAGCTATATAGCTCATGATGGTATTAATGGACTGTATTTCTCTCTCTTCCCACCCCTTATCTTTACATATTTATTATTGTTATATATTGGTTATGGTTTACTATTAACATATGTTGTTCAAAAAACTGTATTTTGGGCATGTGTTTTATTAATGTTATGTATTACTATGGTTGCATATTAACATGTCTTGTTTAATTTCCTATTTTGTTGGCCCTATGCTGTAACTGTTAATAGCATGCTGCTAATATACTGATTGTTCTGTCATTTGTTGTTGTGTTTCACATAATATGCATTTAACTGTAATGTGGTTATGTACAATGTTCTGGCATGCTGTTATTACTAGCAATGGTTTTGTTCATAACTCACATATGTTTATTGCTCTACCTCCATACCCACAGCACGTCTGGGTAGGCTGGTTGCTCGTGATCTGCCTACCCTACCTCAACCAGCAGTGGCACTGTGTACCAACTCATCTGGGACCCAAGCCGGTGGGTGCCCCCTCCGCTGGCCTTACACCACCTTTGGGTGGAACTGCCACAGGAGACAGAGCCTGTCCCCTCCCTAGGAGAAGGGATGGAGGGGGTTGTCACATAGGATTAACTACTGGCCATGGTGCACAGGATTGTGCATAGAAGTTATGAACAACACCTGTACTGGACTGAGGGCAGACTGGACAACCTGGTGGCGCCTGAGGGCCTCGGCATCCAGCATAACCACCTTCAGGGCAGTGAAGGAGCAATGTTGACTACCTGTGGGTGGGGAATCTCAGTCATGCTGCTGCTGCCTGGAGGCACATGCATCTCTGATTCCACAACACCCTCCCCATCTAAGTTGTTTACCCACTCATGTGTCACACACTGCCCCTGTATGCTGTCTTGTCTGTCTGCAAACACACACTCTCCTACCCATCTTACCTCCCCACATGTACCTATATGCCTTTTCCAACATTCCACTCTCTCCTTAAAATAAAAGGGCACCTGTTCCACAAAAAATAATGCCGCATTCATAGCTCTTCATTTTACATGTATCCACTGGAATCAACTAATTATTACGTTAATTAATGAACACATTTATGTTGCCCTCACCCCTCTCTCTGGGCTGTTAGGCTTCATATTCCAAATTCTGTAAAACCTGCACAGCTGTTGCTGTACAATAAATGGAAAGCTATGGTCCTTTCCTACACCATTCCTGCATGACCCTACCTGCCTATCACTATGTGTTTCTCCCTTATTGCCCCATTTCACCACTTTCCTATCACCCCCTTTTGCTTTTCTTATTTTTAGCACAGATCTGTGTGGTGCAAACCCACTTAAAACTGCTTAAAAGTGCCTTAATCATCTTATATTTTTCTTGGAGTGTTAGACACATCTGCAAAATAATCTTCCCTGCAACATCTCAAACTCAGACCCCTGTCAACTACAGCACAGTGCATTAGCCCACTATGCCACTCATCTCTAAATTAAGATAGGTGTTTCCAGCAACATGTACTGATTGCCACTGGCACACTGCAAGTACATATATTAGGAAAAATTGGAGTATACTTCTGACTGTGATGCAGACACTACACCAGTACAAATAAATAATAATGGATGTATGTGAGGCCTGGGATAGCAGGTATATCTACAGACTGTTGCAGAATGTCCACAGTTTTGCCCCCTAGTTTTGGCATGGTTTTCATAAAAACATATGTTTCTGGTAAAGTAATGGCAAGTTATTAAAGACTGAGGTTAGAAAATCATGACAGACATTTGAGTGTCAAACTTCATACTTTCAGAAAACACATGCTAATACATATCCTGTGTCACAGACTGTATGCTAGCATATATCTTGCAAATACTCCTGAAAGTGCAACCCAGCTGTGTTGGATGCAATTAGCAAGTCTGAGTCATGGATTGGTGCACAGGCAATTACCTGTTAATGAGCATGACCTACAAAAGTCAAGCAACTGCCTATACCAAGACAGAGTAAGATTTATCAAGCTTTTGCCTTGAGGATTATGTCACTCTGCCAGGTATGTCATACAAGTCTTCATATAATGAATGCAGATGGGAGAATGCAGTTGTGGGGAATAGAAATTACAACAGTAGACCTGTAGTACATCTCTGGGAATGACATGTTGGTGATACTCTGCTGCCCAGCAGATACAGACATGCCTCTCGACTGTGCCTGCTGTGAATGAAATCACAGCTCTGGCCCTCTCACTCCTTCCAACAATGGTCGGCTCCTGTATGAAAGCTACTAGATTGTAAGTTAGACATATTGTCAGTAAGTAAGGGTGGACACAGCTGTGATATCACATATGTTACTGTCAATCAGCTCCTCTCAGGCTGTGAATGTCAGACAGGAATAGTTCAGACATTGTAAAGGTGTCCTTGACTGTCCCTGATGTACTCTGGCTAGGTCACTGTTTTGTCGACATTCATACCTCACCACATGAGAGCTATGGCTAATATACCTGGCAACCCCCTACAGCATGAATTCAAGTCATAGCCATTATTGGGGGGATACAGGCCCAGCCTCAGTGACAGAGTGTACATATTGGTCATACAAAGTAAAAGTATGGATAGAGGAACAGATATTACTGCAGCATAAGTATTTTCCGAGGGTTCTGGTGTGTGACAGCCAGATTCTTTATATTCTGACAACAACCATCAATTATTGGACAACTGTTTGCCAGATATCTACATGTTTGTGCAAACAGGACCACATATAGCAGGCACACATACACATTCTTCAAACATCTGTGTACTGGATAGATATGACGCCTACAGGGAAGATGTACTACAGCAGGTTTGCATTGCTGTCCATCATTGTGGCACACTGGTGTTGCTGGACTGTCCCCATATACTTGTAATAAAACACACTTATTTGTCTGACAGTGGTTGTATGACATAGTAGTGGGACTTTGCCCATAGGGGACACACCACAGCAGATGGCATTGATGGGTGTGGAGGCATACAGCACACTCTTTTCACAGCACATAGGGACATAACCAGTATTGCTACTATGTTGATGATAGCCACATACATAGTGTGTTGATAGACTGCAGGGTATGATGTGGGAGGTAGCAGTGAATAGTGAAGACCATTTTGGTTGTGCAGGGTCTGTACATAGTGGATATCCATGTATCTGGTCCTGTGATGTGTTCCCCTCTTGTTCTCTTTCAGGAAGGATGTATCGAAGGAGATGCTGAAAACAATGTTATGCTTGATGACCTCAGACCGCATCATAACATTCTGCTGTCCAGGAGTCACCAGCATCATGAGCAATGTGCAGCACTGTGGGCTGACCTCATCACCACAGTCAACCAAACAGGGCTACAGGACAGACCCTATGAGCAGGTCTGACACCAGGCAACAGATATGGTCAATTCTGCATGGCAAAGGGCTGCCACTGTGGCCAGGGAACATGCTGCCATCTTTGGAGGGCCTGCAGCAGAACAACCATGCTCAGCCACAGAGGAATTCCTGGCAAACCTGGGATCAACCACTGGCTCCCAACCATACATTATGGAGGTGGGTGCTATAGTATCCACATCAGAGGAGCGTTCAGGTAGGCTTCTTGTGTTCATCACTGTAATACTTTATCAGTCATTGTGGCAGTCTCTGCATACCAGTACATGCGTGTCAGGTCTATCCCCATTGGGCGGGTTTGGTTTTAATGCACAGTTGTGCACACATACTCAGAATGTCAGCAATGTAGGCAGTATCACATTAGCTACTGTACATGATGATAGACACACATATTACCCTGTAAGAATGCCATATTTGGTATTGCTGACAATACCTCTCTCTCACATTTCCATAGGTATGTCAGGTGTGGCTGGAGTCCAAGGTCCTGTACCTGGTAAGTATGATACTGTTGTCTTATGGATCATATATACCCTAATAATGTTAAGGGCTGCCATTTTGCTCTAGGCACAACTGTTATGCTTAGCCAGAGTACAATACTTGTATGTTCCATTTCGGAGGGATTAACTGAAGTGCATTGAATGGGTAATCACAGTTGTATATTTGCAGGAGCAGTAACACATTTGCACTTATTGCTGAGAAGGTCATTGCAGTCTGCAATACAGGAGACAATCACTCACAGATGCCTGTTCACACACAATATGGAGATGGTACATACTTGATGCTGTGATATTATAACTGGCATAGTATGCTCAAGATGGCTGCACTGTGTTTCAGGTGTAGGTCTATCAGATACACTGACATATTCCTTATCTCACAAGTGTATAGTACTGGCAACATTAACAAGATGTAACTGCAATGCATGTTATAAAGGGCCTGTCTTGTCTGTGTATGTTGTAGTCTGTGTGTTGTGCATGGGATCAGAAATAAGATGTGGTATGTGTAATGCACTTGTGACACCTCACCTGTATCTGTGTGTGTGTGGATTACCATGCATAATAGTGCAGGTAATAATGTATGTATGTATGTATGTTGTCTTCCTCCTCGCAGGTGAACATGGGGGTTGGAGTGTGTCCTCCTCACAACCTGATGTCAGTGTCTCATTGGACTCTGATGATGGTGGCCATACTGAGGCACAGCTGAGGTTATTGGGGCTGAATCTGTCCCATGGGTTTGCATCCTACTTCCTCCCCCATTGTCCCTGCACACAGTCAGTATGCCCACACACACACAGTCCCCTGAGGCCACAGATATCAGACAGAGTGTGGCGACATCAAGCAGGAGAGTGTGGCAAATTTGGCATCGTTGAGTGTAGACACTGGCCATAGCCAGATAGCTGGTGAGGTCCCATACAGACAGATTGACAGGGATGCTTGAAGGAGGACTGCTGTCCATCCACCACCTGTCACTTGACACATGTTTTGGTCTGTCATGTAGGCACATTCCGAATGCAACACCAGATGGATGTGCAGAATTATGGATGCAGCACAGTCTGACATCCATAATTTCCTCCACCACATTGGTGATTATTTCACTGATGTAGTGGACAGACAGTGGGTGAATCATTGTCAGTCCATGACTACACATTGTCTGTGCTGGAACTTCTGGTTGGAGTTGGGCATTGGACACATGGACATAGGTCAGCAACACCATCTGCTGAGAGTCTACATGGCCATGCATACTCACACTCCCATAGCGGCAGTACCTACAGCACTACAGAAGGGAGTGTGCTGTCTATACCATGACATGGAAGGCCATGGGCATGTGGTCCTGGGTGGTCCAGTGGGGGACAGGGGCCCAGCAGACACCAGTCACCAGCAGCTACTAGCACCGCATATGACCTTGGGCATGGTGGTGCCAGTGCCACTCATGGTAGAGCCAGTTCCCATGTTCATGGCCGGAGATGGTGAACTGTCCACTCTGCCATGTACAGTCCACAGCTTTCCAACATATACATATGTAGGGCTAGCACTGGGCTTGACTGTGTACATGCACAAACTCATACATTACTGTCACATGTAGGTCACCAACAGACACACACAGCACCTTTCCATGTCCCAGCTAGCCAGCACCACTTCCTGACTCACACACATGCTATCAACTGTTTGGCATAGCCTAGGCCTCTGGCATCCCCACACCACACCCTGTGCATGTGATGATACCTGTGCTACATCACTGCTATCCATACCATCGATGCAGGGACATGAAAATATGTGGCTGATGCACAGGGTGACTATAGTACCTTACATGTAGTTTTGTAGTGCGGTAGTGTTATGCCATGACAGGTGCTGGCATGTGTCATGGGTACACATCAGACTTTGTGTACCTTTGTTGCATGATGTTAGATTGATGGCAGTGTTGCAGAATGACAGGTGTCTCACAGAACTGTGTATGTTTCTGTTCCAGGGGTTTGAGTGGCTAAGCTATGGAACTTGGCAGTAATACAGAGGCACAGGATGGCATGGCAGCACAGCAGACATATGACATCAGCAAGGTATGGCTGTATAAGTGGGTGGTTACCTAGGTACATATCTGTAGAATAGTGTGTCAGGGATAATGGGGGCAGTCAGCATAATCATGCATCCATACCCTGTTACAAGGCCTGCTACCCTTGATTCGTGTCACCTGAGTGTTCTATACATACAAATGTAGGTGATGGCTGATAGCATTTATGCCTAGGAAGATGTGGGCTATTTAGGGCCTGCAGCTACTGACAGGGAAGTAGAATGCATGTCAATTGCACACCCATATGGCCATATGTGTAATGCAGGGGAATGTATTTGTACAGTCACACAGTGTTGCCTTTATTGAGATTAGAACCCCTACCTATCTATTAGTATACACTATAGCACTAAGTACTTAATGCATGTGCCATAGAGATTATCTGTTTTAAGATTGTCAGCCAGTGCTGTTAAGGTGGATGACATCAGCAGGTGTTGAAAGGGAAGCCCATGCTGAAGAGGATGCTAGTCACAAGGCCATGAAATGATTAATCATTGCACAGACATAGGACTGATGGGCATGTCTGTACTGCTGTAAGGGAAATATCTATACACACACACACACACACACACACACACACACACACACACACACACACACACACACACACACACACACACACACACATGGTGGCTGATGTGAGATTAGAACCCCTACCTAACCATTGCACACTATAGCTTGCAGTACTTATTGCATGTGCCACCAGTTACATCTGGTATACATGTGGATACAGCCACAGTACTTCTGGGTTATGCAAAGTGGCCTTGTATTACACAGCATGTGTGGCCTGCAGAGGGATCCTGCTTTATGATGTTATTGTATCTACTCTTCTAGCAGTTAGGTACCTGATAATATCGCTGCTATGTGTGTACAGTTACCAGTATTGCATTTCTGGCCGGTTGCAGTTTGCTAGGTGGTCAGTTGGTCAGTGACAATATGGCCTGTCCAAGTCCTGCATTGAAGCCATTGCACATTACACCTCCTGCTCACCACTGTCTCTCTACAGCGTGACATTCCACAGGCACAGGGTTATGTGGTTGGGTGGATTGTGTTATTATGCGGCCTTGGTCTGTTACCGTCAGACAACTATTGTGTGTGTAGGTGCAGATAACCCCAGTATACTGCATGTAGGTGTGCACATTTGTACATCCCCACACACATATACACATGCATAACAAGGATGTCAGCTTAGGTGTAGCTGCATGTGTGCATTATATAACTGTGTTAAATACATATATGTGGAGGTATGGAGGGTGTACATCACTCTACACATTTATGTGTATGTGTGTATGTGTGTGTATATATATATATATATATATATATATATATATATATATATATATATATATATTTAGATGTGTGTGTGCCACATACTGATAGATAGTGTAATCATGTGTGAGGGGGATAGGGAGAGACAGATACATATACATAACTGTCTGTATGCACAGACATATTTTCACATATCAGTTCTATAGGCAGATGAGGCATCAGAAATGGGATCAGGTTAGCTAAGTGTAGGAGCATGCCCAATGTGACTGTCAGTACTTACCAGGTGACTCCAGGCCAGACCTACCTGTACTCCAGTCCAGGATTTTGTGTGCTGCAGCCAATTGGCTGCTGCACCTGATTCAGCAGTCCAGCACCTTCCTGATATTTTGTCCAAGGGATTTCCCCAGCTGTGTGCTGAAAGTAATATATGACTCATACCTATTGACTGCACAGATTGTAATAGACTGTACAGAGTTTTGCATCATATGTATGATACGTTTTACATGACATTCTGATATTTTTACATCAGTGGCAAATCATTATAGACTGACATTAGGAAATTATGACAGATATTTGAGTTACTGACTCCATACACACCAGGAAACCCATGATACTGCATGACCTGTTATTCTCTGAACTTTCTACATTTGTCTGGCTAATAGTTAATCCTTCTCCTTATATTTTGGCCTTTGTCCCACTACTGTGCATGGCTTTGTCCAGATTTCCTACTGTAAGTGGTTGTAGGTATGATGTAACTGGGGTACATGATGTAACACCACACACCAGGTGACAGTCTTCACACCTCTCACTGTACATGTTTTAGCAGGATGTCCAGCATTCCACACCATAGGTCTGCTCTGTTCCTCATACAGTTGTGTTTTCTAGTAATACGTTAACATACTTCTAAATGGAGCCCACTGAATTCTTGTAAGTACTGACACAGTTAAGTGATGGCCTTTATATCCTGCTGCTACTCTGACCTGTTGCAACCTGCTGTTATACTAGCCACCTTCTAGATTACTCAGAGCATGTATAATGTCTGTAGGTTTGGACTTCTATCCTTTCATTGTCTCTGGCTTTATCCAGCTTTCCTACAGTCACAGATTGGGGCATATTGACAGTCTGTGGGACTCCTGCCATAGAAATTCCTCACATGCAAAAGTTGTAGGTGCAGTCAGCTTCAAACCATGAACACCATCAACCATGCTAATGTACTTAGCCCACTGAGCCACACCAGCCACCAGAAAGTGAGGTTTAATTCCTCACACTATCAACACCAGACAGACATACACTTTGACCCCTGAATATTGTGGAAAATACTACATATAGCCAGGTTGTTTGGGGTAGCCCTGGGATTATGTGGTCTGCAAGTATATCCATGCAAACATACTGTTACTGCAGGTGTATGGGAACACTAATGTGTTGGGGGTAGGGGACTCTAGCATTGACAGTCATGGGTCTGTCCTATGACCCCACTGTTTGGCATTTCCCTTGCATACTGCAGTGGGTTTTGCTGCCTTGTGGTCTAATGCATATTATGGGGCAGTCAGTATTGGATAGAGTACCTGTTGTCCCACATAGCTGTTAGTTGTCTGCAGGTAGCCCAGTAGCCCACTCTATTCCCTTGCATACATGTAGCACATCTATACACATGTTACCATAGTCTAGTACCCCATACCTTTGTTGTAAATGAGAGTGACTTGCCTTGTGAATGCAGCAGTTAAGATACCTGTGTTGCAGGGCTGACTCTGTCTGATGCATGCAGTGCACAGCCAATTCATGGTAAGGTACAGGTTGTGCTGTGTGGCTGGGATCCTTTTTACTATGTATGTGAGTTGGAATAAAGTGTCAGTCCCTAGGATCCCAGGTTGCCAGTGCATTTGTTATGTGTTGTTACTTTGTCAAGGACAGGGCATACTGGGCATGCCTAAGTCTGATAAAAAGAAACTGGGTGCACAAAACGGTAGAACACAAACACTTTAATGAAACAAGAATGCTACAGCTATGGTAAGCACTTTCCTATACATGCCTACGTCTGCCTACAGGGACAGCCTCATGGGGGTTCCTCCTCCAAGTCACCCTGTGGGTGTGGCTGTGGGGACCTAGGCACTGGCAGGGGGGCTGAGTGTCCCTTCCCTATAATGATCCTGCAATAGCTGTTTCTTCAGGATCATATTGTGTAGCATAGCACATACTGTGAACATCTCTGCACATGTGGCTGGAGAGTACTGCAGGGCTCCACCAGATATATTGAGGCACCGGAAACGTGACTTGAGCAACCCAAAAACATGCTCTATGATGCTCCTAGTTTGTGTGTGTACCTCATTATGGTGTTCTTCAGTAGGGGTGTGTGCATTTGTGATGGGTATCATCATCCATGGTTCCAGTGCATAGCCAGCATTCCCCAGTAGATGTACGTATGGGATGTCCCCTCTGGCAAACATCTGGTACAGCTGCGATTCATGCCAGTTATAGGAATTGTGATAACTTCCAGGGCTGCCAGTGCACACATTCATGCTAATGCCCTGGATATTGCACACAACCTGGCAGTTGATGGAGTGATACCCCTTGCGGTTGACATAGACTCTACCCTACTCACCAGGCAGCGCTTTCATGTGTACATGAGTGCAGTCTATGGCACCCAGTACCTCAGGGTAGTGTGCTACATGGTAGATGAAATGCATACTGCTGTCCCTCTCCTCATGGGTTTGGGGTAAATAAATGTGCTTACTGGTGTGTGTCTGCATGGCAGCTAGGAACTGGTGGAATATCCTGGATGTTGATGCCTGCGAGACCCCATCATGTCCCCAGTTGGCCTTTGAAAAGTACCTGTAGCTAGTATTCTAAGGGCTACACATACCTTTGTTTCTACTGAGATGGCTTCCCCTCTGTTGACTCTGGGTCTGAGTTGAGGGCGGCAGAGCTTGGTGAGTTATTGTAGTACGTCCCTGTCCACCCTGTAATGCTCTACAATCTCCAGCTCATGTAGCCCCTGGAAGGTTACCCTGGGCATGAACACTTTTCTCCTTCTCAGTCTAGGCCTACTGTCAGCAGCAGCATCAGCACTGACCTCAGCATCTATCACATGCGGATGTAGCAGAGCAGCAGCAGCAGTCCCTAGCATTCTGTCAGTTAAAATTCCCAAGTCTGTACTCCAATGGTACAGAGTATGGGGGGAAATCAGATTGTAGGGTATATGCATAATTTATAGTGGTCTGCTACAGATGCAGCCTGTGCATACCTCTCAACCTGGAAACATCAAAAATCTGGACAAGGCCCATGAAAAATAGGTACAAATCTGTACGCTGATTAACATCTAATTTGCATACATAATTTCCTAACCCCACTCACTCCAATGGAATTGTGAGATACCAACTTTCAAATGCAAACTGAAGAACAGACAACCAAAATATGGCACCAGAGTCCTACTGCAGCCATTCCAATGTCCCATTACCTGGCTATTTCATCCTATTTACCATAAACACTAATGTGTGCATACTGCTTTACTTCTACAATGATTATATGGATTTTATTTTTACATTTTGCAGCAAAACTATGCACAGACACTAGCAGACATCTGCTAAACAAAGCAATACTATCTCACAATGAAAATAGACTTTGCATTAAAACGTCTTTACCCTTGAAGCTCACATTCATTAAAACAGCATTGAAACCCATACCACATCCAAAGAAAATGCATCTGGCCAGTGGTGGATAAAGATTACCTTTGGGTTGTTTTCAAATCATTGGCCCCTTGCACACAAAACAAGAAACATACATGCGTTCTTTCCTTTGATGCACCTTCCTGACTTTATTAAGTTATATTCCTTGTATAATACAGCACACTTGTTAGAGTGCATTTTAAATTTATTGTTTGGACTTTGAACATTTTTCCAGTAGGCAATGAAACAAAATGCATGAACCAATAATGACAAAACTGCCCAGTTCAGAACATTTCCATCATAAAAGTCTACTCACACACCCACACTATAAATACAATGATAGTAGTGTAAGCCATAGGCATCTTGCACAACTTCTCACACTTATTTTCAATTTCAGTTTTTTTTTGTTTGGGGGGGACAAAAGGTCAGAAAACATTGACACATTTTAAACTTTGCTTGTATAAATTTGGAAGGTTGCTAGAATAAAATGTTGTGTCATCGCCATGCATTTCCCTGGCAAGTCTTGAACTCAGGACCCTATGCACTACAGTCAGAGCAAAATACCACTATGACAAATCAGCAGTTTCCTGAAAAATAGGAAACTTAATGGCTATCATTTAGTGAATTCAGTTCTCACTTCTCACCATAGCTCTCAACCTCTTAGCACAAGATAACCTGGGCAAAGCCAATAATGGGGGAAAACAAATTCGGTTCTCACTTCCCACTCAGCATAGCTCTCAACATATTAGCACAAAAAAACTGGACAAACAAAGCCAATAAAAGGAGAATACAAATTCTGTTCTCACTTCTCTCCATAGCTCTCAAATTTTAGCACAAAAAAATCTGGATAAAGCTCACAAGTGGTGGTGGCTGGGGACTTTAGGCTCTTTTTACCCTGTACCGAAGGTACAGGGTTTGAGCCTGTATTAAATGGGGGGCATTTTCTCTCTCTCTCTCTCACACACACACACACACACACACACACACACACACACACACACACACACACACACACACACACACACACACACACACAAACACACACACACACACACACACTTTGTTTCCTTACTTACTTGTCTTGATTCCTTGTTCCTGAGTGCCATTTTGAACATAAATAATCCATTAGAGTCCTCAGTCTTGCTTCCTTGTTCCCCCGAGTGCCGTTCTGAATAAATAACCCATTAGAGTCCTCAGTCTTGCTTCCTTATTCCCCTGAGTGGTGTTCTGAACATAAATAATCCATTAGAGTCCTCAGTCTTGCTTCCTTGTTCCCTGAGTGCCATTCTGAACATAAATAATCCATTAGAGCCGTCATAAGAGTCCCGCTCGCATTTGCAGCCATAATCCATTATAACTGCTCGCATTTCTTCCAGCTCGCATTTGCAGCCAGGCCAGCCCAGCTGGAAATGATGTTTGCATGACGTGAGCTCCTTGAACTCAATTCTGACTGGCTGGTAGCCCTGATGGAGCTAACATCATTGTGCACCTGATGACATCAGCTGCAACAGTGCGAAAATTAAAACAACAAAAGAAAAAATCGGAAATTAAGGGGTGCCACTCGGGAATTGTGGCACCCATTCATTTGGACCCCAAAAATTTGTAAAAACCAAGGAATTCAGTATGGTTGGAAGGTATGAGCCTGTGTGATTGGCTAACTGTGATGCATTCCACCTGCCAGGTACATCATTGAGGGGTTTGAATGGCCCAGTGTAAGTGGAACAGGGGTTATCAGTAATTTATACATGATTGGCTTTCACAGGCTATTTCCTTTTTTTTTACTACCTTCCCTGATAAACACAGCAGCACAGCCTGCAAACACACTCAAACCAGCTAAAATAAGTGCCCCTATGCTAAACAAAGCTTAGCAGCACTGGACACCCCACCCTGTTTAGCTATGAGGCACGTCAAGCAAACTGGTGCTGCTCAGCTCTAATCTGCTTAAACATATAGTGACACACCCTCTTTTGATGTCAGCTAGCTCTCCTGTTGACACCATCATGGTTCTGGGGCTACATGGATTTTATCTGCGGACAGAGTAACCCATTTTTGCTATTCAGTAACCCCAGCTAAACAGGGTGGGGTGTCCAGTGCTGCTAAGCTTTGTTTAGCATTGGGGCACTTCTTTTAGCTGGTGTGAGTGTGTTTGCAGGCTCTCCTGCTGTGTTTAGCAGGGAAGGTACATGCACACAGCCTGGATACTACACTATCCCAGGGCCTGCCACCTTAGCAACCACAGAAATCTACCATTGTACATACTCCATGCAGCACCCTATAATGTATTATTGTCACATATTTCCTGTTGTTCATTTTTAAACTTTAAAATATATATTTTTTTGCATACCAGCATGTTTGTGCACTGCTCTGTGCCACTCAAACGTAAAATGGGTATTTAAAAAAATATATATTAAATTATTTTGCATTACTTTTTGGACACACAGGGCATAGTTTTGCACACATATGTGTCCACTATGCAATTTTTGACCTTCTACATGGGCTTTTACATCCCCTGTTCAATTTTTATTTTCTTGTACCCAGAAATTTTCCATGTATACTTCAGAAACCAAAATGGGGTCTGCAGGACTGCTTATCTGCTTGTTGGATGACTCCAGCACCATCATTTGCATGCAGTTCACCTGCTTATGAGATGACTTGCATGCCATGGACACTTCAGTGTTCACACACTTGTGCATGCCCCTCTGTTCTTCTACTGGATTACACGGCTGCTTACGTCCATGTAAGCTACATGCCATTATGCCTACACAGAAAAATCACTCCATGTAGACTTTATTGAATTCCCCCCAAAGTCCTTTCAGGACAATGCAACTCAGATCGGGCTCCCTTTTACCATTTAAGTGAACCCGATGAAACTTTACATCACTTTAAAACCCTTGTCAACAGAGTGGTAAAGAAACACCTCCCCAGTAATGAGAAGAGAATAAGAAACAGCCATTGTTCTTAGCTAAACTCTATCCTGAAATCCTTAATGAAAGAAAAGTGTACATCTTGGAAACTATGGAAATCAATCAATAATCATACCAACTATGCAAAACATTTTTGCACTCAGGAAAAGAGTAAGCTACAGATCATGCTTATGCATGCAGCAGAGCTAGCCAACATCAAAAGGGGGTGTGTCACTATATGTTTAAGCAGATTGGAACTGTCTTCAGAATCTCTAATCCCATGTGGTTTTTGAAAATAAAAAGATTCCCCTAACTTTAATTCTGCTATGGGACACATAATTAATTGCAATGTTCAAAGTGAAGAAATGTAATGCAGCATCTGCATTCCATTTCTTTCCTGCGATAATAATCACCAAAGAGCTGTTATCTGTTTTGGTCCAATGTTTACCTAAAATAGAGATTTTTGCAAAAATAAGATTTCTTAAAATGGTTATCTGGCATTATGTTTATAGCCTTTCATATATGCACCTGTAAAGGGCATTAAATTACTACATTGATCTGGGTGCCAAAGCCTTCTTATCTCTGCCATGTTCACCTATTAAAAACTGCAATATTTGTTATTGTGCTTATTTTTCTCTGGATGACATACATGCAAACAAGCTTAGATGTGCATTTGTAAATGCACATACCTTTGAGTCCTTGATTTTCTGTTTGGGAAGGGTTAGACATGTTGCACTGTCCACACAACAAAGTAAATGCAGCAATGAAAAATGAAAGTAAGGCCACAAAGTGAACAGTCTATCAAGAAGAATATTTAAATGCTACTTTGGCTGCAATGTCCATTTCTCGAATTTGCTTTATATTTTAATTTTTATTTCTAATGGCTATTGCCTAGTACAACTGCTGAAAAATCATGACATCACACTACTAAGCATGATGGCATGATAGCATGACTGCATGAAAGCTGGGTGCAGTGAGTTGAAAGACAACTTTTTGGGTACTTTTCTGTTAACAGGGCAGCAGTCGTCCGCAAACAAGGTAATCATGTTGTTGAGGATTATCCTTCCATCTTTGCCGAAAACCCATTTAGCTTATATTTTTTGCATTTCCTGTGATCGTCTTCTTACTACTTATCTATACCTCATCATGTCTGCTGCTTCTTTGCATTAAAGCACCTGCAATTTTGGATGAGTCACAGTCTCAGTAGCCCTGAGAACTCCTCTTCTACAGCCCATCTTCACACGTGTCTGTACTTTTTGTTTACTTTACCTTCCTAATTTGCAAGATTCCCACCCAGTGTTTCATTTTCCTTTACAATTTCTAGTACCTTTGCATTCTCCACAACTTTTGTGTATGTCTAACCTATTGGTTACTTGCAGATTCCCGGTCACATCTATTGCCTGTGTTTGGGGAAACTTCACTGACTAGGGCCATTCTGCACTTGTTCGCAATTCCCGTTCATATGCTTTCTACTTCTAGCTAAAGCCCCACACCAGTTCATTTAGGAGGTGTCGCAAGACTTTCAAAATATATTATATAATCCCCTCGTAAATACAACATGGTGGGGATTGTACTGCAAAAACAGGAAGTAAGTCAAACATGAATGACATTCTATTAAAGTCAGTACTACTAGTACATTTTACTGCAGTTTTGTGGAAACTAAGCTGGTCATATTTTACAACAAGTATGAAAATAGAGAAGTGAAATGCATAGTGACAAAAGCAACAAGGACCTTTATACTTAAGCAGTGTAACACTACAAATAGTCATTCGAAGATACAACTATATAGGATCGTATTGCATTGGGAGTACCCAAACCTTTAAGGGGGCAGCACAGAAAATGTACGTCGGCTGTCAAGTCACTGCTGCTTATTTTTTCTGGGTTTTAATTTTGTCTTTGCTGTGACAGTACTACTGATTTTCTCACTGCTTACTGTATTGCTGTGTTCTGCTTTGAATTTGGCCTTTCTTCTCAGAGTAATACTGACTTTTCCTTGCAAGTCAGAAGGATAATCTTCAACAATGGGATTACCAGGTTTGCAGATGACTGCTGCCCCATTAATAAAAAAGTACCCTTTTTTGTTTTTAACATTAACACATTTATAGCATTGCAATGTCTTCCTATATTGCAATTAAGATGCCACCTCTCCATCCCATTCTTTGTCATTTTCATTAGTTAAGTGCAGTCTTTAACCTGATCTTTAACAATCCCAAGGACAAACAACCTTTCAGAATTGAGTCATCTCCTCCTATGAGAAAAGAATTCTACCTGTAGTGTCACTCATCTCTTGTAATGAGAACCCCTCATCACAATCTTCCTTTCTTCCTTTGGCAGTATTTTATTTTCATGACATAATATCAAGGGAAGTTAGACAATGCCTTGACAATTATGATATGAACAATGATCCCAATCCCAAGAGCAGCCATCTATTTTCAACTTGTTAGTAACAACAGGAATTATCCCCAGACAGTTCAGTCATGATGCCCACTCCCCAAAAAACACTCTAACCTCCTCTGCTGTTTTCTGCCCCATTTCCATTTTTCCCTGTATCTAACGTTTTTTTGAAAAACTCATATAGAACCAGCTACAGGAACACCTCAACAAATACAGCCTTATAATAAAAACTCATCAGAGGTCCAAAAGTGGTTATATCAGTCTTATTGTTATCCATACTGTTAACTGATAACATTATATCATCAGTAGAAAGGGAACATGTTTCTGCAGACATCTTTATAAGAGTTTTTGAGAGTGTAAACCACAAACTGGTAGAATTGCTCATTTTTAACCATAATTTCACTTTCTTCTTCAGGAATTACCTGAATAATAGAGCTAGTAATCTCAAAGTAGGCACTCTAACTACCACTGAAGTTTTTAGAGTAGGAGTTCCACAAGGATTAGTCTTTTGTCCTATCTTATTCTCCATCTTTTTAAATGATGAAGAAAAAAGAAAAGCAGGCAAGTAAAGGTTGGTTTAGTAACCGCAAAACTACAAACCAAATAATGAAGTAAAAATGAAAAGCCGATTTGGTCGGATTATATCTTGTTTTCTCTCTCATCTTATTAAATTTAAATAACGTTGATACAATTATACCTTCCACCAATATCACCAGTGCATAGAGGACACAATACCCCAGAATTAAAATATTCATAGCAAAAAGACCTCAACTATTTATCCCTCTAGCTATCTAAAATCATACTGACAACAAATAGCAATAAAATCGCTGTCACGACATCTGAAACATCAAATAAACTCTCATCCTCATATTCCCTAAAATTGTCACCCCAATTAATGCTACCGTAAATATTGACTAACAATATAAATATCTAGGTTATATACATGGCCCAACTATTTTTCTAAGGAATCACAATTAAAATGCCATTACAAATTATTTTCCAACTTAAGCCTGTCTGCTTCATTTCTAAGCCCCTCTCTTCTGAAGCCTGCAGAGCAATAGCTAAAATAAATGAATTACCAGGCTGGAATATTCTCTATCTATACTTAAACTGCATTCTGCTCACAGAATCAACTTAATACAAACTACTACTAGTGCAGTTTGCAGAATCATTAATATCTCCCTTCATTGTGAGCATCACTGTGTTTCACTCTTAAAAGCTAAGTGTTTGTTTGTTCCAGCTAGATCCACCCTCCTGTTATCTAGTCATACCTTTAAAATTCCCCATGAAAAGTATTGCTCCACTCAGGGGTCTAAGCTGCAGGTAAAGTACTCGTAACACTTGATATTAAACCAAGAAAACAATGCCCTTACTCTAATGAGGCCCCCATTCCATCTGTCCATTAGAGGAAGATGTTTTAGTAGATATATTCCTGCAACTAGAACAGCCTTCCACAAGAAATAAGACAGGATACTTATTACAAGGGCTGTAAAAACAAACTATATGATTGCTTAAAAGAAACCAACAAATGCTCCTGAAATCTAGACAAAGGATAATTTTACAAAACACTCTCCTTACAACAATTGTCACACTGCCTCTCACCTAAGACTCCATATGTCAAACTAATGACACCAGCTATGTGAATTTGTAAATAACACTGTCTACATTATGTTTACTATTAGGTTATTCTAATTATCCCTTCTCCTCCTTGTCCTCTATTTTTTGTTCCTCTGTCTCTATATTCCCTTCTTTCTTTTCTCATTGCCTACTCCTATACCATCTCTCTATACTTACTCCTAATGCCCAGGTATCTTTTCTCTGCTGTCTCTTATGCTCATGCCCTAATTCAAAAATGTCTTATTTCTGACATGTATAAAGCTTTGTTCAATAACTATGTTGTATGTAATACCACATACAAGATGGTGATCTTTCTCTTCCTCCAATTATAATGTGAACTAAGCCCACCACAATATGCAGAATATTGAATATAGCTTGTAAGTGTGCTTTCTAGTGTTCTTACATTGTTCTTGCCCTCCATTGTAAGTGTTTTGTAATGATAAGTATACTCTCCATTGGATTTCACTTGTTTATTTCCATTCTATTGTTTACATTTTTTGCATTGTATTTCAATGTATTTTATTTATTTATTTTATTATGTAGATGTAAGTGTGTGTTTAAGCATATGAGTCATGTCTGAAAGGGGTATTTTGATCAGCCTACTTACTCAGTTTACAAACACAAGTAAATATATAAAAATAACAAAAGGGAGTTTTGGACTTTTGGCATTTTTTATTTACTTTTTATACTGTGAAAAATGAAATATGACCAGAGGATTCCAAAATGGATGTTCTATAGGTGGATGAAGTGTTATTCCAGAATCGTCAATTGCCTGAGGCACAAGATAGAGGAGTAAAATACCAGATGCTGTTTCCCACTGGAAATCATTACCACTGAGATTTTAAGTGTTTGTCAGTGGTAACACCCTTTTTGGAAGATTTTTTCCCATTATTTGAGATGGTATATGACTATGGAGTTGATATGTATATATATATATATATATATATATATACATAAATATATATATATATATATATATATATATATATATATATATATATATATATGAGTACATTTGAGAGGGGAGCATGGCTTCAACATCAAGGGGGTACAGTGGTGCTTGCCTATTTGCAAAACACTTACTTTTTTGACATTTTTAAAAATCAGTTTTTTTGGTTTCACTGTTCAGATTGTTGAGGTTTTGGTGTTCAATAGCCCATAGAGGAGCCCTGCAAAAACACATCTCAAGCAAGTATTGGACTGCCATTATTTAGCCCATGCACTAACACGCGCACACACACACACACACACACACACACACACACACACACACTCATACATACACATAAAAATACAATATGACTGTTTTATATAATAGAAGCATTTTATATGTAGGCAATTTAACAAGGAAAAGAAAAATATTCTGTCAACAATAAGCAAATAAATGTGTATGGTTTTAAAACAAAATGAGACAACAGCATCCTTTGAGAATAAAAAAAAGTGCCCAAGGTGTTGAAAAATGAGTAGTGTTTAAGTTTAGAGGTACCTCCACATTGCAGAAGGAAGGTGCTCAAACTGTGAAGCAGATGTAGGTTTGATTAGTAGACCCAGTCTCTGAGACGCTGGCTTGGAGGAACTGGAATTTTCAGACTTGCCTTTCCTAAAGTAAGGGAAGAAAATTCCTTGCTATGGTTACAGATCTCCCATTGTACTGGTAGATCATCCATTGATAATCACCACACTATGGGTGAGGGGTAGGGACTAGGAGTATGCCATAACAAGACATCCCACCCACTTATGAATAACTGCTCACTTCTACTCAACTCTCACCCCATCGAGTAATATGGCTTTGAATGACTATTGGGAAAATGTGTGGAAATGAATCAGTCATTTGACTGAGGAGAAAGCTTGGCTTCCCATGGCAGGGAAGATGGATGAATAACGAGATGAAAGAGTAATACTAGATGCATGTAATTATACCATATTTTTCTTAATAAACAACAGATATAATTTCCCAATTTCTTAATAAACTATTGTGAATAACTTTATAACAAAGGCTATAAAACAGCATCATACAATGGCAATAAAATCAAAAGATTTGTGGAGTGTTTTCGCCCAATATTGTTATAGGACTTTTTCAGAATATCACAATGATAAAAACACACTATATTTTCATTAACAACATCACATTATGAGTCACATGACCCAATACATTTAAATTAGGCAGCGAAAGTATAAAAATATACAAATAATTATTTTCTCCTTCTTACTTTTTAATCCATCTTCTATCCTTGAAAAAAAACTTTGGTTTCATTAAGACTAGGGAACCTATCTACTTGCAAATATATTTGCCATCTATGTTCTTTGGCATTTAATTTGCTTAAAGTCACACCCCAGAATTCTAATGACTATTAGTCTGCTACACTAAATAGAACCTTGGTACAGTCTAAACAGCGACATTATTATTGTCCTGTCAATTCATAGCATAATTACACCCCTGTGTTTTATCCAACAACTTCTGTGTCATCATTACCACATCAAAACAGGCACAAATGGATCATACTGCAACATAAATAATACCAACAGAATTGGAACTATAATGATGTAATACAGACTGTTATGATTGGGTCTCCAATTGTAACTACATTATGTGTTTGAGACATGGATTCCAAGAAATTCACCTCAAGAGCGAAACTCGAGGGGTGTATCTTGGCATCCATGTCAAGAACACATAATAATGGATTATGATTGTTGAGACCCAATCATAACTCTTTGTAGAGCATGGTGACCTTTCTACTCCATGCACTATCAGTTACAAAATATGTAATACATTTTACTAGCTTTGAAACCCAATAAAGCACTTAGTGAGTGTTGTTGCATAGACAGCAAGTAAGAAAAAAGTCAGCAACAGTTTTTAAATACTGCCCTAATTCAAATAATTTACTTATAGACTAACATATGTAAACTTCCATGGCCATAGGAGGAAGGATATTCAGGGACCAAATGAACGTCTCTTCCTTATATTTGACTGTTACAACACTTAGGGGTATGTAACAATTCTTACACACCTCTAGGTCAGGTCTCAACATAATCATGGCACTCCATGCACTACATATGTATTGTTCTATCCAGATTTTCAAAATAAATGAAAGGTCCCTCTAAACTCTATCTGTTCCACATTGCCCACATTTATAGATGCCAGGATTTTTATCAGCATTAGTTAAGGGTATCAAAATAGTTTCCAGCTGTATACGACTTCTCAGATTAATTGCTTTTTTATATATATTAAAGAGGTTTGACTGCCAATCAACGGAAATCAAGAGTATTCTCCCTAAGAATGTTCCACTTGTCATTTATATATTTCCTAACCATATCACAGTATGGACTCTTCTTTAGATAGAAAGAATTAATGTTCTTACTCTTTTTTGGAAGACAACCAGCAACATGTATCCCTTTTAACAAGATTAGTGGCAATCTGTTTTATTTTTCTCTTTAATGCCATTAATAATTAAATACAAAAAAAGTGTCAACTCCTATCTAAACATATTTACAGTAAATAAAAATTCATTTTCAATGTCACTATCTTTGCTAATTAAAGTTGCTGATGAACTGCACATATGGTATAGTCTTCTGAATAAATATAGATAGCTACTAGAAAAGTAAAAATAAATATTTGCAAAGGTATTTTTCATATAAACTTGGCTTTCACATTGTCTTATTGTTGCGTTCATAGTCATGTCTAAAATGTTTTCTCTCTATAACCTAAACAAAATTGTAAGAAGGGTGTAATTTTATTTAACTGTTCTGTTAGCAATTGACTGTCTTGTACAGTTCACTGCCACATGAAAAATGGGCCATCTACAAATTTTTTGCAGAAAATAACATTCTAAAAGAGTGCGTGTGGGGAGGACTTTAAAACAAAACAGAGAGGAAGATAATTGTTCAGGATTCATCTGTGAATAAAATGAGTGCCACTTTATTAATATATACATTATATTTTTTTGAAAAACAGGGAAAGATTAAAAAAAACTCCATACTGTGTATGGTTTTCTAAACTATTTCTTACAAAACTGAAAAAGTAAAATACCCATTCCCCAGAATGCAAAGTTGATTAATTAGAGCATTTCTTTAAAAAAAGAAAGTGTGAAAAAAGAAATTCTATACTTTAATCTTACTGTTTTTCTACATATATATTACATTCTTACGAAACTGAAAAATAAATAAATAAATACGCCATTACACAAAATGCAAAAGACCCTATTCAGGTATGCAGTGCAGTGTTATAACAGTTAGGCTGAACTAAACTGTCTCAGTGCTTATTTGCCCCCTTTCAAACCTCTTGTTCTAAGATACAGCCAAGCTAAAATTAACACAGATAATATGCACCATGTTTAATTTTGTATAAAAATATAATTTGATCTGACATTCAGATTAAATTAATAACTTAGTAGTTAAATAGACATAGGTCAATAAAACTGAAACTGCAATACAGCAGAAACATCAGAAAATCACTTCATGTTATTTCCTGGCAGTGTGTTTATGCATGCAACATAAATAGTGGTTAGTCCAAACAAGTATTAACAGTTCATGAGTCCTTTAGTAGCAGTTTCGCTTTGTTTAAGGACATACTGGTCTTTGATGAGTGCTGGGAGATGACTCTGCATTCGGTGTCCACTCCATCTTGAGGAATTTAATAACTTGAAAATATTCCTTTGCACATCCAAGCTGGCTTTTTTGTTGGTAAAAAATCTAATTTGGTTACATTTTAATGGGGTGGGCTACCGCTACGGCATACTACACCCACCTTCACTCAAAAATGGATCAGTCTTTGCGGTTTGATCAGATTCTTCATTAACATAATTAGTAATATAGTCTTTGGCTCCTTAGGGTGTATATCAGCACAGCAGTCATCCAGCAAAGTTCTTTCAGAGTTAGTTTACCTATGTTTGCTAACACGAGTTTAAGTGTGCCTGGAGTAAGAAGCAGGAATGAATATCTGAAAGTTTGGCTGACTGAATCATATTCCCAACATCACATATCTTCTACTAATAGCAGAAAGCCTTTGGAATTTCTTTGTACTGCCTCTCCAGTTGATATCCCAAGCAGACCCCAAAGAATGTTTCCTCAGGAAGATACCAAATGTTGGAGATGTGATGGGGAAGAAAGATGTAACTGGAACTTATGTTTTGGGAGTGTAATGAGTTGGCAGACTTTAAAAATTCCCTACAGAGTAGTTTGTCTGAAATATTGGATGACCAAATGGGTGAAACTAGGGATTTTTTTTTTGAGATGGGATAGAGGATCTGAATTGCCTAGACATTGTAAGGCCTTGTTAAGTTTAATTCTGGTGGTTGCCTAAAAAGCAATTACTAGAAAATGGCAATCAAAGTCTAAAACTGTATATGAAGTAGTGACTATTGTAAAAGAGATAAAAGAACGGGAAGTGAGATCTTTAGAAAAGGGTAAGAGCAAATTACATGAAAAAAATAAATAAATGGAAATTGTGGGAACAATACATCCAGAATAATGTTTTGGAGGAGGAGTGAGGTTTAAGGGAAGGTAGAAATTTATCAATTTATGCAATGTTGGATTGATGATAATTGTATAAAAATATATGTGACGTATGATTGTAACTGGGAACATGATAATGTAGCTTGTTTTCGTTTATATAATGTATGTTTGCCTCCATTTTAAGTGAAATTCAATGTTTGTCTTTTCGGCTTTTCCCGATTAGGGGTCACCACAGCAGGACTCCGGTCTGCTAATGATTGGCAGTAGATTTTTATGGTGCCGAGTTGCTAGCCTGATGCCCAACCTTCAGCAAAGGCACGCTCATTCACGCATGTCTTTTGGAGGCCACTCGACCACAGGGAGGACATGCAGACTCCACACAGAAGGCACTCCAGCCAAGAATCGAACAGGAGAACCTCTTGCTGTGAGGCAACAATGCTACCGCTGTACCACCGCGGCTTAAGTGAAATTCAATAAAGGTGTTAAACAAACACAGATGCTTAGTGCATTGTCAGCAGATGTCCAGAAGATGAGGTCCTGTGTTTCAGTCTCAGGTTATATTACAGAACAGAATATGTCCAGTACCTCTCTGCTAGGAATACAACTTAATTGCATGTCTTTTATTGAAGATCTGGGAAAAACATTCTTTTAAATGGCATTGGCTTCATATACACCTTGCTTTTCACTGTTTTTGTTAGCTACTATCATATGATATGCCAAGAAAACAGCAAGATTAATACACAGTAATACACGAAAGCAGAATTAATAAATGCAATCAGTACAAACAATGGCACTATGCACACAACATTCAATGGCACCGACTATAATAAGAGATATAGAAATAACAATAATGCTAATGGTAACTATGGCTAACAATATCAATGATACATTTATTTTTCTTTTCAATGAAAAGGTTATTTTTCTACAGTATTTAGAGACAACTACCTCTGAGAATTTCTGGGGTTATTAAAGAGTAGTACATAGCCATCAGAAAACTAGTATAGCAGATTAAACAGGAATGAGAGATGCTCTAATTGATTCTCTGAGACAGCAGCTGTTGCATGGAATAAACTACCAAATTATATTAATGCAAGCACTACATTAGATATTTTAAGAACAACTTGGGTACTTATTATGGAAATTATTTTTTAGTTTATTGGCAGACTAGAAGGGCATTATTGCCCATATTTGGGATATTTGTGTGTATGCATGTAAATAGAATATTTGAAAATACCTTTCATTGTTGAGCAAGATAACATGTATTGAGACTCATGGGTCATAGCTTAATACTTTTTACAACAAAATGTTCTCTAGACTGCAGTACAAGGCACCACACTCGACATATTCCATATGCACGGAATTATTAAATAGGTCCTATAAAAGACTTCTGAGCTAAAGTATAAGACTTCTTTTATCACTAATCTACCAGCATCATTGCAAATTTAATTGCATGTTACTAGGAAAAATGTCTGTATCAATGGCAGATCTGAAAGAAGGCCTCACTTGGAGATCACATCCACATTAAACATGCTGCAGCAGCAGAATCACTGTTAAAATAACAGTGAGGTCTACTATCATTGGGTTCTACCATCTCATTAAGTATTGTCATTTACAGAGCAGTACTCACAATATTTTAAGTCAAATGGCTTAAAAACTTTAATAGTTATATTTGCACAATAAACACTGGTCGGTATTCATAGTCCAGGGCTTCACAAATGAGTCAGTTATCTTATTATCTGCGAATAATGCTACTGCACACATATGGAAATAAGGTTAGCAAAAGACATTTGCTATGAATATGGAAAAGTGAAGTATTTTGAAAAACACAGCCACTTTTCACGAAAGAGTAAGTTGCATAAAATTTGGCATTACAAACTTGTGAATTACTTCACAAAATTGTAAGGGTTGGTGTTGCTTTTTTCACATATCAAGGATGAGCACAGCTGAGTGCAGTCATGCTTAAAGCATTTTAGGAAAGCTGCAAACTGTAATAGTAGGAAATGAAGTGCAAAATGACATTAATAATAACTAAAACTGCAGACTACACAGGTCTTAAAAAGGACTTTTGTAAACAGAAAAGAGGTTTAGAATTTTTTTTTTTTATAGAGGTATCTTTTTGTAGACACCCTGATAGTTTCATTAAAGAATAGAAAGTGGTAATAGAAAACTGGATAAAGGGGAGACAAAACAAACAGGGAACACACAAGGGAAACATCAGGAGGGTTTGTGTTGGAGGAGGTGGGAGAGGATTGGCATTATGTTGTTGCTGAGGGATAGACACCCCCTTCCATTTTTATATAAAAAAACATGCTTGTAATGAATTCAAATGTCAACGGCTTTTGTCTTTTTGAAGGGGTGTGTGTATCTGTAAAGTTATGTACTTGTAATACATTGAATACGGTAGTAAAATACTCCTTGTAACTATTCAGTAATCAGGTTACAAAACATAGCTCAAACTGTAACGTATTAATTTGCATATATTTCATCTGCAAAGCTATAACAATATTTTCCTTATGAGTGATACAGAAAGCAGTTATAAAACTGGTGCTTCTTTCTCTTTCATTTTTACATTAGAATAATTTCAGTCCTTTATTCTATGCTTTTTATACATACTACGAACTAGTAAGACAAAATTATTCTCTTGGACACTTGTGAGCCCACCAATATTTCTATTCTTTGCTGTTGCTGCTGTTGATTCTTGTTTACCTGTATTTGCATTTTTATACACATATAAATATAAATGTCTTTATTCCTGTCTAAGCAATAACTTATTTTTGTTTTCTTTTTTTATTTTCTCTTGCATATGCATAACTGTACGAGTTAGTACAATAATGTGCCAATATTCCCTATCATTCAAGAGTCTGAAATCTGTGTGCCTTGTTGGTTTCAAAATGCATGTAATACTGTGTTTTTGTATAATTCATTTACAAATACAGAACTGTAGTAATTCATGGAAGTTTGCATTTCTTTTTTTCTGCACAAATGTCTGATTTAAGAGGTAATGCATGGGTTTCCTCTGGGTGCTCTGGTTTCTTCCTGTTTTCCAAAGACATGCAGTAGGTGGATTGGACACTCAAAACTGGCCATAGGTGTGAGTGTGCATGCAAGTGTATGGTATGAAGAACAACAGCAGCAGGTCTAGCCTCCCATGGGTATGAACCTTGGCTCTAGATGATTGTCATTGTTGAAGTGACACCTGACCCCATGTGCATAAATGGGAAAAAGGAGTTGTGTGTATCAGGATGGATGAACTGAAGTAGAACACCATTTTCTCAATAAGATTTCTGCTGGTCATTCACTTGGCACCTAACTCCTACCCCCCTTTCCCCAACCTGCAGTCTAACCAGGGTTTGGTGTGTGAGATTTCAGTCATGTTGTACATACAGTTAGAAATACTTTTGAAAGAATAAGTAATTTAAGCAGTAGTTTTAGTTATATTTCTCTGGCCTGCACAAAACTGGCTTCATCTAATGTAACTATTATAACTCTTTTCAACTGCAATTTTTATTTCACAAATGTATGAATCCAGTCAGTACAACTAGTACCTCCAACCTAGTACATGATTTACAGTTACATATACAGATAAGTATTTTAATATAGTTATATGACATTTGTATATATTATTAAAATATGCTAACACATTACTGATATTCCTCTTTGTTCAAAAGATGCATGCATGATTACAATGCAAATAACTATTTATTTATTATTTTTAATATGACAGTTAAGAAACCAAATATTTTACTCCCTATAATATTCTGGCATTCTTACTGCAACTTGGTCTACCTACTCAGTCAGTTGGACAGCCCTATGCTTCTGCAAGTCTTCATACCTGTGACGGCACTGCTGGTGGAGTGGGTTATACCTGTCAGGGTTGACAGGTAGTCACCCATCTCCCATATCAACGTTTTTCTAAATTATAGAAAAGAGTAAATGAACAACACTCAGGTGTAATATCAACACTTTAAAAAAAACACAGCTTGAATCAAAGCCAGAGCCAGCACTAGGTGAACAAGGCAGTCGCCTAGGGCCCACTGACTGGGAGTGGGCCCCCACTGGCTGGGAGATTTATTTTTTTAATTTAACAAAAAAAAAAAGATTGTTTAAGGGCATTTGTCTTCTTTAAGAAGAATGCCCTTCAGGCCCTTTGCATCAGGTCACAGAAATGCAACAGGTGTGTGTCACCTGTTGTCATCTTCTGTGTCTGTGTGACCTGCTGTTTATGTCTTTATCTTGAGCGCACAGGGAATATGAATGCCAGAAGAAGTTTGAAATGTGGACCATGAACGGACAAGTGAGAGGTAGGTGTGTGTCTTTAAGTAGCATGTAGGTAGGTGTGTGTGTGTGCAACAGGTAGGTGTGGGTGTGTGTAAGAAGTACGTGTGTGTGTGTGTGTGTGTGTGTGTGTGTGTGTGTGTGTGTGTGTGTGTAAAAGAGGGAAGGAGGTGTCTCTCAAATGTCCAGATTTTTGCCTTACATTTTTAGTCTGGTCCTCATAAAATATGTGGTTTTCTGGGTTTATTGTGGTGAATCACTGAGGACAGAATTCACTAAATAATGACAGGCTTTTGAGTTTCAGACTTCATATCTTTCAGAAAAATAATGATAACACAATACCAGTTATTCTAGCAGCTTTATAAGTTTGTGAGAGCAATATTTAAGTTTGTCCCTATTTTTAGGGCTTTGTCCTCCTCTTATTTTTGGATTTGTCCAGATTGTTTGTGCTAAGAGGTTGACAGGTATGGTGTGTGTGTGTGTGTGTGTGTGTGTGTGTGTGTGTGTGTGTGTGTGTGGTGTATGCGCGTATGAGGTAGATAGGTAACATACCTTTCAACTGTCCAGGTTTTTGTCCCATAGTTTTGGTCTGTTCCTCATAAAAAGGACTGACGTTACTAAATAATGACAGACATTTGAATTTCAGACTTTATATCTTTTAGAAAAAATGCATACTAACACAAATTCTGTTACTGTAGCAATTTTCTAAGTTCATGAGAGCAATATTTATAATCCGTCCCCCATTTATTTTACGCTTTGTCCTGACTTCTTGCACTAAGAGGTTGAGGTGTCTGTGTGTGAGAGTGAAATGCCCTAGTTGGGGATAGCAGGTCATTAGTAATTTGCTTATACTCAAACCTTGCATCTTAGTTACAGGAAACGAGCCTGAATCCTTTACCCCAATTACCAAACTGCATTTTTCAAGGAACTCAGTTTCAGGTTCATTTTTCAAGGAAATGAGTTTCAAGGGCATTTTTAAGGAATTGTGAACTTCGAGGGAAGATAGGTTTACTGCTGCTCATGCTAAGTCTGTTTACAGTGTTTACTGTTTACAATGTGCAACTGTTTTATTTAGCAAATGGTATCACTATTGTGATATAGAATTTAAAAGCAATGTTAGTAGCACAAGAGGTAGCATTGCTTGCTTTTGATGCAGAAAGCTGTGGGTTCTCAGAACATGGGCTAAATTCTTGGTTAGGCTTTGTAAGGGCCTCAGGGCTAGTAGCCTAGTAACTTCCTATGATCCTATGGTTGTACTCCTATAGCATGTAGGAGGATTGCTGATACAGTGTTGTAATTTAAGGGGGGTGGGGTGCGTGCTGCAGTCCTGAGTATGTCCTCCTTTGGATGAGATGGCTAGTAACTATGAACCTGTTTTCAATTTGTCATCTATTCCCTATTGCAATATTACCAGCTTACCATTTTTTTGATGTAACATAGACAACTGATTCTTCAAGGGCAGCAGGCACTTAATTTATAGATGAAACACAGAAATATAAAGTTGTCTTCTAGCAGCAACCTCTTCATTAGTTACAGATCTCTTTAATGTGGAATTATTCAGATGACTTTTACTTGTGCAGAAATTGTGCATATTGACTGATATTGATGGATTGTAATGACAGAAGTCTGAGTGGACTTTTATGGCTGAAATGTACTGAACTGGGCAGTTTGTCATTATTGGTTCTTATGTTTTGTTTCATTGCTTACTGAAAAAAATATTCAAAACTATAAATTTAAAACATGCTCTAACAAATGGTGCTGTATTATAAAAGGGATAAAATTTAATACAACCAAGAAGGTGAATCAAAGAACTCTTGCGTGTTTACATGGTCCTAAAGATGTGTGCAAGGGGCCTATGATTTGAAAACAGCCTAAAGGTAAACTTAATCCACCACTGACCAGATACATTTTCTTTGAAAGTGGGTTTCAATTAATTTGAGTTTCAAGGGTAAAGACGTTTTAATGCTGTCTGTTTTCATTGTGAGACTGCATTATTTTGTTTAGCAAATCTCTGTTAGTGTTTGTGCAACAAATTTTGAAATAAAAGTTTTAAATGAAATCCAAATATATAATCATTGTAGAAGTAAAACAGAAAACAGTATGCACACAGAGTTTTGAACAGTGTTTATGTAACTGGGGAGAAATAGCCAAGTAATGGGACTGGAATGGCTGCGGGGGGGGGGGGGGAGCTGTGTATGGTGGGGTGGGAGGATGAGACATTACCCTGCCTAGGGCCCCATTTGACCTTGATTCGGCACTGGCTTCAATACAGACACAGAGGACGGCTGTTTTGAATCTGAATTACTGAAAGGCCATATTGAAAATTGAAAAACAAAAGTTATGGTTAGTTAATTTACTTAAGTGGCAATGACCACTTAGTTAATAAATGTGTGAGGATTGTAAGATTACCCCCTCCTATCTAAGACCAATGATGAAGATGTCAAATTTGGCAAAGTTACTTTGGCGTAGTAGCAGTCAGTGTTTTTTTTTAATTATTAATTAGCAGTACTTTAGTCAAGGTGTCACTTCACTTCGTCTTAGAGACCAGCATTGTTTCAGCCCACTTGCACACATTAGGGGTGAAGCCAGAAAATTTAATTTTGTCCTGGTGTGTTGTTATTGCTGCTGTCCCAACCTTCCTGGCAGTTAAAGTTTTGACACCCCCCCCACTGGACAAAAGTTTGCATCACTCTACTTATAAAACATGAAATATATAATTTTTCAATCTATGTAACTCTTAGTGGAGCATTAATGTAGGCAGTTGAAGACACAGCGTGTCATAAAAAGCTATGGTTTCTCTAAGTAATGTCTAGAAAACTGGTCTCAGTAGAGTACACATAGGTATGCCTAGCTACACCCTTCACACAAAATGTTTTTCACTTATTTATTATGCAGCTAACACAATATTTGAAACAGCACAAAATTAACAGTCTGCATAATGGACTTTTATCTGAACATAAAATAACATGATGTTACATGAGTCACTAAAATGAAAGTCGTTTTGCCCCTTTCCTCTTCATAGCTGGTTTAATAAAATGCACCGCGACACAGTATAGTACAGTCTGTACGCGCGTCAAGTAGTTAATCAGCAATGAAATCACGTCTACTGCATAAAACAAATTACGACTAGTGGTCGGTGTCTCGGTTAAATAATGGAAACTTCAGCCTTGAAGCACGGTAAGCACGAACAGCCTTGATAGATGATGTCCAGGGTTGTAGAGTTGACGTATACGTACGTGCTAATGACATTTTATCATTTAGAATACATTACTGACGGACATGTATATTTGACTCTTAAAAGAAATGTACACAGTTTCAGCTTGCTACCTGGATGCTGATGCCTGCCACTACACTGATTAATAATACATCTTAATGATAACATAAATAATAAACACATATTTTGTTATTATTACACAACCTCCGTAAAAGCAACAAGATGTCTTACCCAAGCTTTTGCCTTTACGTTGCTATGGTAACCAAGTCTACAAAGCTGCTACGGGCTCTGAATGTTCTTTTGATACCAAGTTGGCCCAGCTACAGCAATTAAAGCTACAAGTGTTTCAAAAAAGGTAAACTTTATGTTTGACAGCATACCTTTCTATTATTGACAGCATACCTTTCTATTATCTCAGCGTGTTATAAAATTTATCAGACTAACTTCCTGATGCTGCATACAAAGAAAATTAACGATTATTATTACTCAGTAACGTGGCGTGGTGCTATTTCCACCACAGAAATGACTGCCTGTGGCGATTCATTATTAAGTCAGATTTTTAAATGGTGTATATACTATTGCTATGATGTTGGAAAACTGACAGGTATTTAAATGCAGGTGGCATATATGTACGTTGATACAGAGCATCGCAATTTCAAATGACAACAGAGTGTGTCTTATACAAGACTCGTTCTACTCTGCTAACACCGCTACACATCAATGTAATCTCACACCAAGTAACACAGATACTTTGACTTTCTAATCAGGTTATTCTCGAAATTGTTGCGATTTATAACTAATTCAGACAAATGGTCCTGGCAGTCTATACATCTGTTGCACACATGACATGACATTGTTCAAGGGCCAGAGATATTCATTTATTTTTTTTTTGGGGGGGGGGGTGAAAAGCAATCGTGTGCCATTAAATTGCAGACACTAAAACAGTCCACGCATATGCATCTCACGTGACAAATCGAGTGCTTTTCTGCGTATCTGGATACTATACAGCACAATAATTGTAGTGCGCGAATCGTTTGTATGAACTCTGTAAATTAAATACCTGTCACCCATATGCAGCTAATTTTCTCATCGGCCAAATATGTTTGGTGATATTTGTGACACTTCCGCACTGCACGGTTGAAACCCCGCCTCCGCTCAAGTCTCAATGGTGGAAAGTGCTGTTTAATAATTAATAACTATTTCCGCAACTTCTATTGGCTCAATAATTCGTCCATTTGGACAATTTTTCACCACAATTCCCTCTCAAGCGATTTTTTGTATATCGGTTGTGAGTGGATTACTTTTTGGATTCACTAAGAATAGATCTTTGCAACGTGATTTTTAAAAATATGCATTTCCACGTAATATTTAGCGTTCAGCCGGCTAGCAGACGGAATGCGCTACTGGTCCTTCTTTTGGCAACAAGATGTAGCATCCTGTGAGTAACTGAAATGTTAAGATGCAATGTTAATTGGCTCTTGCTCATTTCTGAATGTGGTAATGTACTGTTTGCGCACGCATTAGGGAATCAAGAAAAGCATGGGTTTACAGCAGACTGATGAGAAAAGTGCACACAACTTTTTTTGTTTAACTTTAGCAAATGAGGAAGCTCAAGTAGGAAGTAACGGTTGTCCCAATTAATATTAATCTGTTGATTTCATTTACCCCTTGTTATATACTTCTTTTCTTTTAGTTTATTTATGCACAAGTTTTTTTTATGTGAAATGGGAGGCCATTCTGATGTGAGCAAGTGCTGTAAACGCATTTGGAGAGGCTAGACGGTTTTAGCGTAATCAGTCGGGAGAGTGGAAGTACTAAAACAGCATGAAAGAAGACAGAGCTCTGAGGAGCAATGCATGATTTTCAAGCTCTAAATTCGTGTTACTTTTAAATGTCACGACTTTTTTGATAGTCCTTCAGTTTGTCACTTTAACTGACACAGGCATAGCCTGTTCCTGGGACAACGGAGGTTGGCTGGTGGTTACTATTAACCTGCCGTTATAATCATATCTCTCAACTGACTAGACATTAGCAGAATGTCCGGATTTTTTGCCTGATATTTTTGGTATGTTCCTCAAAATTTCTGAAAAAAAAGTAATTGAGGGATGAAGCCAATAAATAATGAGAGAATGTGAGTGTCATGCTTCCAACGCACATCCTAATATTCTAGCAAATTTCTAAGTTTAAAAGCGCGATATTTAAAATATGTCTTTTAAAGTATGTGCCTTTCCCCCATTGTTTTTGCTTTTGCCCAGATTCCTCCTGCTCAGATGTTTAGAGGTATGGGATGAAAGTGGAAATAAGTACTTTCTGTGCTTTTTCCAGAGTAATACTTTACATTTTCATACTAGAATTGCAACAGAGATTCTGTAAACAAAGACTTAGTAAGCGTATCCGAATGTACACATCATTCGTAGTGTAACTAACTTTTCATGATGTAGGGCTCGTTTGCTAATGATGACTGAGTTTTTCTTCTTGTTTTGTAATGCTGTTGTGATGTTTATAGCCTCCACTTAAGGTTAAATTATAATTAAGGTGTTAAAACGCTCATAAACGAGACTTAAATGCACGCAATTGCCTTAAATTGGATATTTCGGTGTTTTCATTTTGATTTGTTGGACCTTTAAATCCACAATTTGAAAACACTGTACCCCTTATTTGATATTGCTGTTAAGTAGTGTTCGCACTAATTTGAAGTTAATGTAATTCTGTGATGAATGGGTGACAATGACTTTTAAACCCAACTCGACACCCAGTCTTCATTATTTTATTCCTTAAATTGTATGAGCTAATCTTCATTATTTCTTATTCTTCGTTCTTTCTAATGCGTGCTTCTTATTAATAGGATATCGCACTGACATACATCCCAACCTTCCATCTCTAAAACGATTGAGGAATGTGGAACAATAGGCAAAATGTGGGGCAGTTATATAACCTACAACTTTAAGTAGGAAAACCACGTGATGGTTAAATGTGCTAATTTATACTTACAGCAAGTTATTTTGATGAATTGATAATGATTTAGAAAAGCATGGATAGCAGTTAAAATTAATAGCCACGAATGTGTGACATATCATTCAACTGTTGAACCGCTAGAAATAGGAAGTATGTGGTATGCGCTTTGGATTTTTGTTGTTGGATCACACCAAGAGTCCATAATGAACAGCTTTACGTAAGATTCTCGTCTGTTTAGTGGTGAAACATCTGCATGCTATTAACTTGGGAAGAACCAATTAAAAATGATGTAATCAAGATCAGGCGTTATTTACTCTACACGCCTTTGGTTTTCCGAATTGCTTGACTACTGAGAAAGAAACACTCATTATATTCCGTGTTTACGTCACTCTGCTTTAACATTTTTATTACCCATACACGCTTGCATCTGCAAGTAAATAAACAAGAATGCGCGCACACCACCAGTACGCTGTTGAGGATTAGCCTGGAATTTTTGTTTTTCACTCATTGCTCAGAAGTTCTGAGTTGCCCCAGTGGTACCCACCCAACATTAAACGTGTACGCGTCTTTCCAGGGTTAGCTTTTTGCGGAGTTAAAAAAAAAAACATTTTAGCCGTTTCATTTGTGTTACAAAACATGAGTTTCATGAGAGCACTCGTGACTTGTTTATGCTGTGAACAGCTGAAATTATTACTTTTGATAATTCTAGATGTTCTACTCTCTTTGCGATTCATAAGGTTTCTGAAAGATGCATGTAAAAATACTGTTGGTGGCGTACACCCAGTGTGTCTGGCTACTGTTGTAAGATCGCCAACGCTGTGGCAAAGAAAATCATGCTTTAATTAAATCAACATCCGTAGCTGTAATATTGTTGGATTTTTAGCTCATGCTTGTCTGAGCTACAATTCAGATGTTTAGTGAGCCACTTAATTACACCTTTTAGCATCTCAACATACCCATTTCTTGTGAGCTGACTGCCAGTTAAACATCAGCTACTAAAACTAGCTTTCCAGTTGTTTAATTATTTTAGAAAGGGCAATTCTTAATTTATCACAACAGTACAATTTACTCCTTAGGGCAAATGTTAAGGGTGTTGCGTTGCTTAAAAGATATGTCAAACGTTTCCACACCCCAATATGGAATACTGTTGTGTACTATTTTTGTTTATTTTTATATCTTGTAATTAATGTTTAGGAGACCTCTATTGTGTGGCTAAAGTTGGGGACAGTGATAAAACCCTGTCTATGGCTAAGGAAACCCAAAAACGGATTACTGATCCATTAGAGCAGGTACCAGAAGGTGTGACTGTACAGCCAACATAATGTTCGATATTTCTAGGTGGAGGGAGACAGCCTGGTCTACTGCAGTATAGACTTCCATTGGGAAATGACGTGTAGCATGTAGTACAGTATATGGGTCAAAGATGCTTCCCTTCTGACAGCTACTGGGATTAGGGTTTGGAATAATGGTTAACGTGATTACCCCTCATTCACAAGGCACAAGGTTTGATACCCACATTTGAATGGGAAATTGGTTAGGCTTAAATTATCCCACAGGGGCAGACAACCTAGTACTTACCAATAAACCTTTATGCTGTTAGCCCTGCATTTTCAGCACCCTTCCGGACTGTGTGTAAATTCACCTACATTCTGGAAAAGCATTAGAGTACACCAATTTTGGCATGCATGCATGTTAGCTAGGTCATAAAACTGAAAAGAACCGCATTCCACATTCACTATTTGTCTAACCCCTCCTCTAGTTTTTGGGGATGATGGGAAGAAGAAGCGAGAACAAATAGTCCAGTTAGGGAAAAGTACAAGCTAGATTGACATAGATGCAGGATGAGTAAAGAAAGGTCTCTGTTGCTTTCCTTCATATGCATGTAATTCAGATTTTGTGAGCAGGTGTATGTGTTTCTGTGCTTGGAATGAAGATGTCAGGTGTAGCAACTTTGCAGTGAAATAATCACAGTTTGCGAATAATAGTGCCCACGGGTAATCTGCAGCATTTGATACTAGTAAGATTTGATAAATCTCAGCATAAGTAACTTTTCTATCAATATAAACGAAAGTGTGAAAAAGTATTGATTTCCATTTTTTTATGTTCATTTATATGTAAACACATTCTATCACTTGTGTATAGGTGTAAAGTGAGTAGTGAATTTGATTTGTTTTCCCTGCAGTATAATTTGTCTACACTTATGATTACCTTCCTGGCAGTTCTTCCTAATTTAACAATGACATTAAACAGTATTTCTGGTATTCTTAATGACTGGCTTGCTGAATCCATTGTAGAATTTATTTTTATTGTAATAGTTTATTTATCTCTAGTGTAGCAAATATTATGAGAATTGTGTTGACCCCATACTTTTTAAGGGACATTTACTGGATGTGTATACATGGACTTCACTGATTACTATACTGTGTTTGGAAAATCAGATCGTATGGGAGTGAGACTTACTCTTGAGGGATGTGCCCAAGCTAGCAGAGATGTTGGCGATCAGTTTAGGGGACAATGCCTAACTCTGCTCCTAGATCAGCCCTAATGCATAAGGAACCAGCATGGCCAGAATATACTACTTTTACTCATGCTTCAGCATTACCCTAAGTGGTTAGTGACTGAAGGTATAAATCTCAGTAGTTCATAAAATTAGGCAGTTGAGGCTGCTGCAACAGTAGTGTGATTACGTGCTTCATTTAGCAGTGGTCTAAAAGCTTGCCATTCATAAACAACATGATGCAGTCCTATACTGTAACACTTGTTGCTTAATGCAGTCCTATACTGTAGCACTTGTTGCTATTTCTTTCGCATCAGATTTTGTGTGTTCACTGAAAACAGAAATACTCAGAATTATTGCTTTATTTTAGACTGTTTGGAGGAATTATCTGTACATTTTTTCACGGTGACTTGACTTTTATTTCTATTCTTTGACATTTTCTTAATAGCCATTAAGATTCCATTTTGTTTCAGCTACAGACAATGTCCAGAAAGAGTTTCTTTCTTTCTTTTGATTTGTTAAATCTGCTGATCCCACATCTTTGTCTCAAATACTGGCGTCCCCAGGGATGTCTTCTTGGACCACTTCATTTCACTATCTTTACTAATGATATGTTCCTTCATAGTAATAACATAAACTCTTACAATATACAGATGACTCTACTATCTTGTGCAGTGAGCATGGCATGCCCACTATCATTTCTAACATGCATCAGTCTATACACTTGTTACTGGCCTGGCCAAGTGTTTCTAAACTCATCCTGAATGAAAAGAACACCAGAATTATGATCCTAGGACATAGTGTGTTTCATCCACCCCTACAGTTACAATCTATATAGAAATCCAGGCTGTGGATCAGTAGAAATACTTTAGGTGTAGGGTGATTGACAAAAAATATCTTTTATGCCACACACAAATGCATTAGTTCAAGAAATACACAAATAAGTTGTCTGAACTGAAACAGCCAGTTGGCAGTGTGAACATTCGCTCTAAAAGATTGTCACTACTTTTGTTTAATATTTAAATATTGCTCTGTTTTTATGTGTTGGTCCCAGTACTGCTAACCTGGTAAAGAAAATATAAATGAAGAATTACCTACTCGCTCACTCACTGTCAGCCAGAAGCATCAGGTGTCAACTTTCTTTTCCTGATCTGCAAACTCAGTTATGACAGCAGATCTATCTGATGTATGTCTTTTGATGCAGTGAAGATTTGAATTAGCCTAAATCCCCACATATTCTACAGAATTTTAGGTCCAGTAAGATGGAAGCAGGATAGATCTTCAGCTACATTGTTACATAGGCTTTTCTCTGTTAAAAACTTAAAGGTGACTGGCAGTAAGACAGAAACAAAGTTTTATGAGACTACATCCAGTGAGGAAGCTGAATAACACAGCAATGATGCCTAAGAAACGAAGTAGGTTATTCCTGCTTCACTTAAATGAGACCTTGAGAGGATTATTTGTAAAGGGGGTGTACACTTTTGATGAGTGAATATTGTGCTTCTGGTGTAGTTAATCTTCAATTACTTGACGACTTCTTGTAATCATGGATCCTGAGAATGCAGTCTTCAAATCAAGTTAGAACAGAATAACTCAAACGCATATACATTTACTAAGAACTGTAAAAACTGTAAATGCTACTGAAATATAAACCAAAATATTATTCAGCAAAAGCTTAAAAAAGAAAGAAAAACATGTTTTGAATTGACTTGGATATTTAGTTTAGATTTAGTACAGTTATATTTTATATTTAACAATTCTATACTGGAAACTTGAATACCAAATCAGAGAATTACAGCTGACAGAAAAAATGAAAATAAAAGACTGAAAATCAGAAAAGACGAAACAAACAAAAGGTCAAACCTCAAATGACTGAAAAGCATAAACATGACATATAATTATGAGAAAACAACATTACTATAGAATATAATATCTCATTGCACCCTCCATTGAAGGGAGATTCACCCTCACTCTTACTCATTTTCATCTTGAAGTTGTACTGTCGTTTAGTGAAAAACAAACTCTGGAGAATAACAAGATGTAGTGTTTACTATTACTCTAATGTGTTATGACCTCAGAATAAGAATAAATGTAGGGGAGGGATGAGGAGTATATGGTGGCTTGCCCTAAGGTTAACTTTTGCATTTTCATATTGCTGTTTAATGTTTCATTTTTTTAGTCATTTGAATTTCACACCTTTGTGTTTCATGGCTTTTGTGAATTCCTATTTTTTTTTCTTGTATTTTACTTCTGCTGACCTTCAAGGCTTCAGAAAATGGACTCATCCCTTTGACTCATCCCTTTTTTCCATATACTAGGGGATGTGCCCAGAACAGTAAGGGAGCAAGAACAATCGGAAGAGGCTGTCTAAGTGACCATAAGAGTTGCTTATACACTTACTGACATCCCAGCAGATAATTATGTTTCTGTAGGCCATAACCACATGCCATGGTAGAAACGGCATCTGTATCACTGATGGGACTGTGTATACTAATTTCTCAGCACATATCTTCTCTTTCCCACTTACCAACAAGGTTGACAGTGGTGACCTATGCAAGCAAGCACAGCTTTCGTATTTGGAGTAGAATTTACCTATGTCCATATTGGTGGTAACATACAGAGTACTACATACTCAGACTAGCCAGTCGGCTTGGCAGCCCACATCTTCCTCATTTCTGGCTCCCTGCTCATGGAAGTCTCCCTTTGCACCAAAGCAGCAAGGTCAGCTGGATGGAAACCTCTGCACTCTCCCCCAAGATGGGTGAGTCCTAAACCACTTATTCCTATCCTCCCCTAGCTGAGCTCTTCTAGCACCCAAAACCGTTATTTGATCTCAGATCATCTGGGTCGCATTCAGGGCATTATCCTTCTGAAATCCAAGAAGGATGCATGCTTTTTTTTTTTTTTGGATCATATGTGAGCCTCTCATGTGTTTTTCAGTCTTGTGACTATAATAATCCTGCAAACTGCAGTATCATGATTACTGTACTCTAAATGTTTATAGAAATATGTAATCTGTACTTGCTTGTATTTGTAAGGATATAAATAGCAGCCATTAGCATTCTAGCTGTACAAGTAAGAAAGGAAAGGAAATGTCAGTGTCATTTCCTATCTCTGTTTTTTAAGCTTTGAAATAATATAACGCAGTACATTTCAAGTCAACTTTTTCTCCATAATCATGTAATTATACTTAGTATATATTTGTGACTTCTGAAAAACAGTCACTAATGTCTCTTGTACTGTGCATGCTGGTCATACATTGTCACTGTGTTTTTCTTCTATCCTGATCTTCATAGGTTGATATTCGACATGGACAGTTGTTGAAATGTTACAGCAGACATGAGGATATTGCATATGTGCATGCTGGTCATACATTGTCACTGTGTTTTTCTTCTATCCTGATCTTCATAGGTTGATATTCGACATGGACAGTTGTTGAAATGTTACAGCAGACATGAGGATATTGCATATGTGCATGCTGGTCATACATTGTCACTGTGTTTTTCTTCTATCCTGATCTTCATAGGTTGATATTCGACATGGACAGTTGTTGAAATGTTACAGCAGACATGAGGATATTGCATATTTCTCATAATGTATCACAACCAACTGTGAATACTTTTATTACTATGTATGCCACTGTGCACTGTCAGTGTAGTTATCTTTGACTCATGCTGTTCTTGTTTGTCTTTTTGGCTTTTCCCGGTTAGGGGTCGCCGCAGCGGAACTCCGGTCTGCTAATGATTGGCAGTCGACTTTTATGGTGCTGAGTTTCTAGCCTGACACCAAACCTTCAGTGAAGGCACGCCCATTCACGCATGTCTTTCGGAGGCCACTCGACCATGGGGAGGACATGCAGACTCCACGTCTTACAAATGATTAAAATATTAAAGAAAAAAATACTGCAGGTTGAATTAGTCCATCCTCAGGGTATACATTGTAGATGTATAGAGGCATTTAAGGAAGCCGAGAGTCAAGGTATTAGCTACTGACCACAAAATCAGTAAGATCTACCTGTCTGTTGATGGCATGATGAAGGAATGGAGGCCATATTCATCTTAAATCACAGAGTTGCTAGCTTGGGTGTATTGGAAAAAAGAAATGCAATGATGTGCATTTAAGATGGGGGTGGAGAATTACTTGTTAGGAGTACTTAGTTGTGGTCAGAGAAAGAAAATCATCTTCATGTTGTAATAACTCGCATACTGAATCATGATGCATACTCTAAAAATAGACATAGACAAAGACGAGCAGAATGGTGGAACATATATTATCAAAGGTGTGCATTGGTAAACCACCTGTTTAATTACATACTGCATTAAATGATGGTGAGGGTCTGTCAGGAATTTTATTCTATTTATGTACATTGGTTTATAAATGAGCAGCAAGCTGGCTGAATGATTAACATAAAAGTCTTACCGCAAAGGCAGAGCACTTCGCTAACCCTCTTCAAGAGAAACCTTGACGAGTGGATGGGAAACAGAAATTTACTCCAGGGATCACTTCAATGGCTGTGCTGGACAGAGGCACAGGGAACTAATCTAAGGGGGCGGCGAAAGCCAACACATTCCAGCTAGGCTTATAAATGCCTTTGGGCAGCTAGCCTAGTACCTACCTATGAACCTATGGTTCTTCAACAGGATTGCTGACTGTTGAAACAAGTTCAGAATTAGGAGTGCTGACACTATAAGGGAACAGTGGGAGATGGTCTATGTTGTAGATGTACTATATCATGTAATGCAAAACCTGAAGCTACAGCTTAGGGGGCAGGTAAATTCTGTTTGAGAAGGAGGGTGGTGGGGGTTCTACTGTCCAATGCATTGCTGGGGGATAGTTGATTATGGATTTACAGAAGGATTTAATATTGTCTAGCATGGAGAAGATTCCTGTTTTGATCATGACCACATGGCTGTGGAGAGGTTTGTGCGCCTTCTGATCCTTAAATCTGTATTTTCAGGAGCTTATACATTTTGCAGAAACACATCTGCCAAATTAATCTGAGAGGAGGGGACAGACTAACAGATCTAGAATGCCCTCACAATTGTTCTTTTAGGATATGAGAACTCCATCTGGAACAGGAATACCAGGATCCAGCCTCAGAGGTAGACTGGGGGGGGGTAGTATTAAACAAATGCCTGATGTCAGGGTGACCTGTCTTGTTTGACAAGATTCAGCTCAGCGAAGGTTCATGGAGCTGCTGTGCATGCTCACTGACAATTACAAAGGATGGAAGGTCGGGTGCATTGCCAGTCAATAGGGTTTCAGGACTGGGGCAGATTAGGACAGACTAGATGGTGGCAATGGAAATCAGCTCTTGGGACTTGGAATGTCATCTGTATGCAGGAAAAGGAGTGTCAGCTTATGGTGAAGGCTAAAAAGTGTGTGTTGTATTTACTAGGTCTTGCCTCTACATACAGCATTGCTTTCAGAACTAGTCTCTTCAAGCAGAAGCAAGCTCTTTCCAGCTCTCATAATGACCCTGTAGAGAGGTCATGGGCAGGAATGGGGATACTCACAAACCCCAGTGTTAGCTTTGTTTCATTTGGAGTTTATATCACTGAATGTGAGGATTGCCTCAGTGAGACTCCTTTGTTTGTGCACATTCTTCTAAGAGCTAGTCTGAATATTTGGCCTTCCTGAAGTGCACCGCTGAATTGGTTATCAAGTATTGAATTTGTCTTCCTACAGGAATACATTAATTCTCATTTTAGAAGGATGTAGATGCCTGTGGGTCATGACTGGGGGAATGCTTTTCCTGAAATAAACCTGAATGGAGAATTATTTTTCGATTTTTGTGCTAGTTATAAATTGTCCATATCAAACAGTATGTTTCAACACAAGGATGCTAGAAGGTGTAACCGGTACTAGAGTCATTTGGGCCAGAGGTCAGTTAATGGCTTTATAGCCATGTCACTGGAGAAGAAGCTGTATTTCATGTATAAAGGTTAAGAGAGATGCTGAGCTGTTAAAGATCACTGTTTCATGGTGAGTTGGGTCATATGGCGAGATTAATGGCTTAACACATCTGAGGAACCCAAACATGTAATGAAAGTGTTCTGGGGATGCTTAGCCAATGCTTCTGCATGCAGAGTTCATCCCTGGCTATAGAACATCTTCTTCCATTTACGATGGGAGGTTGGGACAATGAGTCTAAAAAGACCTTCTCCTAGATCACAGTAGTTTCTGCAGTAGCAAAGACTTGTCTCTAAAAGGTGGCCAACACTTGTCATCGTGGTAACCCTGTGACCTGCTGGCAGGCACAACAGGTGAGAGAAACGTTCTGGTTAAAGAACAATGCCTTCTGTGCAGTGTTAGTGGGGAGGTCTTTAGATCTGCTGATAGGCATTGACAAGACAGAATTGTGGCAGCTGTAACATTCATAGGAGTGAAGACCTGGGTTTGGGAGGAATTTGGCAAGTGCATGGAGAATGACTCTTGAATGGCCTCTGAATCCACTAGATATAACTTTCCTTGAGGAAGGAGCACTAGAAGGAGATGGTGGAAGAGCATTCATTTTAGATTATGCCACTGCCGTTATTAAACGGTTCCGCTGTGTTGATGTTGCAGGAGTGGCTGAGACCAGGCCAGAAATGCAGAAAGCAATGGAGTTGGCGTTTTGTGCTTAACATGTCTTTCCATTGTAGTGCAGAAGGCTGGGACAGCACCTTTAAACTAACATTCTGGGGTAGTGGACCGTATTTTCACACAGAATGGTGTGTTCCAGTTACAGAGGAGTCACACTGTTTATCCTGTATGGGGAAAGAATATACCAGGGTGCTGGAAAAGTGACTTCTTCCAATGAGAAATCCTATGATTCAGGAGGAACTATGTGGATTGTGTTCTATTTTTAGAATATTGGCTTAACTCTTTGTCCTTTCCAAGATATTGGAAGGAAAATAACAAAATCTAACGTGGAATAGTCCAAAGAGCAATCCAAAACACTTTATTCACCGCAGCACAAGAAAAAAACTGCTGGTTAAGCGCTTTCATCACAAAGTGACATCATCAGAACCAAGAACAGTAGAAAGGAAAACGCCTCCACCACCATGCACACTGTTGTAATTCATTAAAGCCTGGGTCAAAGCTGAATAAGAGCCGTAAGATTTTGAGGTTCAGTCAGTTGAGAGGTTTGGTTTTAGACAGTTTAAATTTTTGGTTTTAGAGCAAGTCAAGATTGGTATTTTTCCTGGTGACTGTCAGAATTTTTTACTGCAGAGGGAAATGTTTTGGCAGTTACACTTTGATGACTGCAGTTTCCCAGGATTGAATGACACTTTCTATTTTCAGTGAGCTCAAAAGAAGGGCTAATATTCCTTAGTACTACATTTTATTACAGTGATATTTTGCATTTTATTTTGTATTTTTCTTAAATGCATTTTCTTAAAATGTTGCATCAGCATTTTTGTGATGCTTTCTCTTTAATTTGAGGAGAGGTTTAGCACTTGTTTGGTGCCTTTTTTATACATAAAAGGATTTTCATTCTACTGTTCTTGCTTTTGATGATGTCACTTTGTGATGAAAGCTCTTAACCAACAGTTTTTTCTTATGCTTTACTTTTGCTTACAGTTTACTTTCATTACCTTTTCTTGTTTTGTTTTTTTGTTTTTTGTTTTTTTTGTATGTTAAGATATTGGAAGGAGTGTATAAGCTTGCCAGTACTTGTCAGCATGTGTTTTTGGACTTGGAGAGGACATATTACCATTTATCTTGAAATATCTTGTGGAAAGTGTCACAAGAGAATTGGATTCCAAGTCTGCTGCCACTTGCCATTTGGTACTTCTGTTTTGAGGGGTGAGTGAGTGAGAGTAGTTTTCCAAGTCTTGTTGTGAAGTTGATCATGTCCAAAGTAGACATTAGACTCTGCCATGGATGTAGCTTGTCTTTTCTCCAGTTTATGATCATAGTTGTCAAGACATCAAAAGCCATGTAATTTTGGAGAGTATCCAGTCTGGGGATGAGAAGCTTGTACATTTGTTGTTTTCAGATAACTTAGCCCTGTTATTGTCAAGTGATTGTGATTTCAAAGTGTGTACTGGAGCAATGTCCTGTTAATCGTGAAACAGTTGTAATGAAAATAAGCCCATCAAATCACAAGTCATGGCTTTATTCTGGAAAAAAGTGAATTGTCTCCTTCAGTTGAATGGGAACAAATACATTATGTGAAGGATTTTAAGCATCTTAGGGGTCACGTTTATGACAGATGAAAAGACACTCAGTAGACTGATAAGCAGTTGAGTGCATCAGCGGCAACATTACTGCTTCTGCAGGTGTTGTACCTGTCTGTGATATGAAGTGAGAAATGAGTCTTCATAGGATGGTGGTATCAGTTTCCTGAGCTTTGTGTAACAGCAGATTGGAAGAAATCCCAAGTATAAATAGCAGAAATGGCATTCATTCATAGGGTATTTGGGCTCACTATCCATGACAGAATGATGGATCTGGAAATCAAGTTGAATTCAGATTGCATCCACTGCTCCATTGTATTGAGAGGAGTCAGTTGAGGTGGTTTGGGAACCTTGTCAGGAAGCCCCTTGGGAGCCTCTGATAGTTGTACCAGGAATGACACATCGGAAGGTAACCTTGGGTAGATCAAGGACACAGAGGGATTATGTGGCCCACCTTCCTGAGAACATCTGGAGATTCCACAGATTGTGTTGGAGATCTCCTGGGGAAAGAGAGAAGTCTCATTTGTCCTACTTAGCTTGTAACCACTGCAACCTACATTAAAGACAGACAGTTTAGAAAAAGAATGACTGAAAGAATGGAGAAGAACTGAATAATTGGTAATGAAGTTACACACAACTTTCTGCACCCATGCAGATAGAGTGAGTGACATGTAAACCAGATAGCTCATTTTCTTTGTATCTTCATATGGTCATATACTTCATAGATGGATTGCTTAAACTGATGCGTGAAATGATATTTCGCAAAGAGTTTTCATTCAGGTCATGGAATAAGAGTAAATTCTAAGAGTAAATGCTGGTTTTGTGTGTTTTTGGAAAGTGGAAAGAAATTTGCTGATAGGGGGGGATCAGGCAAAGTCCCTACTAGTAGTAAATAGATATCTGAACCAATACCTGTCCCCCCTGCTATGAACCAGAGACCTTAAAGATAGCAAACCATATTGACCATGTTTTCATGTTAGCACCATGTTGTAGTCAGTCAGAAAAACTGGTAACAGTTTTCCACATTATACTTTTTTTTTTTCTTTGCATCGGATTTTGTGATTTTGGATGTATTATTGTAACCAAGTTTTCTATAGTTTAAGATTTTTCCTGATGTAATTTTAATTTGTGATTGTTTTAAGATAAAACATTTACCATTCTTTAAAACTTTTATCCTGAATTTGATATCAGGAAGTGTATGATGACATCTTGAGACATTATTGTATGAAAAGAATGTCCGATGAGCTGTGTGGTAAAAATGAAAGCATGGTGTAGGTGTCTTGGACATACATGTGGAGCACATGATGCAAAGTAGAAACTGAATTACATAAAAAACAAACAACTAAATTTCACTGATAAACAAAGTACCAGAATGGAACACATGGTCACCAACACAGCACTTGAATTAACTTAATTCAAACCAACTTCAGTAAAATCCGTTAAGCGCTTTCATCCCAAATTACTCAGGACTTCTTCAGAATAATGATAATACCTTAACCCCAACCTTACATACACTCCACCCAATTAATTAAATATAATTAACACAGAGGTGTAGAATGATTATGTAAAACCACCATGGAATACAAAGAAATAAAGTAAATTTAAAGTAATAATAAAACAGCTGCTTTTTATTATTATCTTTATTTTTAATTTACTAGAAGTTAGGATTTAAATATTTCCTGAATGGCATTAGACCAAGTGTGTGTGTGTGTGTGTGTGTGTGTGTGTGTGTGTGTGTGTGTGTGTGTGTGTGTGTGTGTGTGTGTGTGTGTGTGTTCCAATGACTTTTCCACCTAATTTCTAATTTATTTCCTTCTTTTTTCATTCTATTTGTTGTCATTGTTTTGGCTTAATTTATTTGGTTGTTTAGGGACATGATTTTTATTTTTTTTTTCTTTGCATGATTTTTCAGTTTTCTTTTTATTGTGTTGTCTTTTTTAATATGCTTTGATGTATTGCATATATTTGTTTTGATGTTAGGAACACTTATCTCTTGCTAGGAGTTTTTCTTTAATAGACGGGGGACATTTAAGTTCAGATAATTTATTAGCTGGGAGTCATTTTTATTTGATTTTAAGGAGTATTAATTAATTATTAATACCTAAAAGAATGAATGATTGTTTATTTTATATGTATGTTTTTGGTTCCAGGAACTATACTTGTTTGTGATAATAGTTGCTTAATTACTTCTAGGATGCTTTATTTACTTTAATTTATTCAGTCATTTGTTAATCAGGAAAGTGAATTGGTCACCATGGGCCACTTTAAGCAACAGCCTGGCTGCAAGGGGAAGGGTTCAGAGTACCCAGTGAAGATACAGGTGTTAGGGAAGTGTGAGGAAACTGAAGTATCTGTAGACAAACCTTGAAAGACACAAGGTTTGTGATGAGGCCGAGATCTTTCCTGTTGCTGTGCAGTTACCATACTTGTTTAAGGTTAATATACTGAATTATGTGGATAGATTTTTTTTTTTTTTTTTGTAAATGATGAGCTGTGGCATCACATTCTCTCATTGGGGAAAGGAAGAGAAGACTACTGCACAGTTTGTACTGATTTATTTTTAAATGAAATATTATTTTAGAATGTGATTTTGATCTGCTTTGTATCTGACTTTTTCACTGGTTAGCAGTTTCCAGTTTAGTTAAGGTATGCTGTTATTCCCTAATGGGATTATGATTTTCTTTTACATTTTTGAATGATTTCAGGAAATGCTAATTATTTTTTTCTACTTTTTGTAATTATTTTATGGACTTCCCATTGTATATTTGAAGTCAGTAATTTTAGTCCTCAGAATTTTAACAAAATTGCTGAATATTCAAGTTTTCTCTCCTCACTGACATTTAGTGTATATAAATTAATGGGAATAGGGGTGCCGGGGCTGTTACTACTTCAAACATCATTTTAAATGTGTACCAACAACTTTCACAATTCACTATTAATTGTATTTAATGACACTTAAATTTTCCTAGCTTCATGACTTATCTTATTGAGTCTTGAACTTTCAGTAGGGCACATTTTCATGATGGCTTGCCCTTTCTTATATTGTTAGTTCTTTCAGGTTGAGGTTGCAAATGTGTTGTTTATTTTGAGTAACTTTCTATGGAGATTGCGTAAATTATTTTTATATTTATAGATTAAATTTATATTGTTGGAATACATTTTTACTGAATTTATTATATTTTTTGCTTAATGCTCGGATAGGGCTTCAATTTTGGTGTTAGGTTTGAATTCAGTTTTATATGGTAGTTAGTTACTACTACTACTGCATTTTATATGTGTTGTAATGTAGTGTTTTTAACTGGCAGTGCTTATTATTGCATTTTGTTACTCCACACTTAAAGCAGACAATGTCAAACTCGTTTCAAGTCCCCAATATTGGAACTTCCCAGTCACTGTTCTTCATAAAAAAGAAATCACTGCTGTTTAGTTTCTGTTAGTACACTGACAGTGATTCCTTTTGTGTGTGATCTTCTGTTTTCTCTGTGGCTGTGCTGATATAGAGTTGGCATATATAAGTAAGACCTCACATGGGGGGGGGGGGGCTGCTTCTCCTGTAAAAACACATTTCTGAGTTTTGCTTAGGGGCATGCTTCTCCTGTAAAAACACATTTCTGAGTTTTGCTTAGTTGAATCTTCAACTGACTTGTTTCATCTGACTGAAAGGAGCTTCAGGAAATTGGCACATGACTAAACAGAGAGGAAGCTAAATGTTTTTCAGTATATTATAGGTTTAATGCAAGTCAGATTGAAGGTGCTTGGTCATTTCTCTATTAGAGAAATTATTTCAGTCTAATATATCAGGTGAGGTGTGAATTTTTCATAAGGACACGAATAACGTAACTATTCAAAATATCTGATACATTAGCTAGAATGTGTTTTTATTCCATTTTACACACACTTGTGCTTATATACTGCATGTTATTCAGACTGGAAGACATTTTGCTAAAGCTACAGCTGCTGCAAGCAAGTGTGTAAGGTGATGAATCCAAACATTAGTTATAAATGTTATATTTCCTCAAAGTGGGAACAATTACTTTTATGAACAAGTACTGGATTAATTTTACTTGCTTTTGATCTTTAAGGTTTTCTTACATAATAGGTGGATAAAAAATAAGAATAATTTCTCCAGCATCACTGCACCATGTCTACACATAATGCCTGTATATATGGGCAGTAGGCTGATGGTGGAAAGCCTTGTGGTGTATGTACTTTGTGGACTGTCTGCTGGCCTTTTGCCAACAGTAAACACCTGTTCCCTATCCTGCCAGTACATGGAGCCCCTATGACCACTGACATTGACTCCTGTGCCAAAGAAACACCACTCTTTACTTTGACTCATCTGTGATTATATCAATTCCTGCACTCCCTCACCTACCTGTCAATTGCTGGAGATGTCTGCTTGCATTCCTGCACCACAACCATCGAATCTCGTTCTACAACATGATGACAACAATAGCAATGGGATCTACATTCTTGACTCCTGACACTTGTCTGGCAGTAATCCGAGTCTGTGGGCACCCCCTGCATACCTGGCACAAATGTACTCATTGCCATCAAATGTTCTTACACTCTTCATTAGCAATCCATTTACTATGCCAACCCTTCTGCTGTTAACTATAGGTTGTAACTTTACCTGCAATGCCCTGCCAATGAACAGTGCAGCAGCAGCACATATATACACACACACACACACACACATGCAATACTTATTCCAGTCCACAGGAGAGGTCTAAAAGCAGTTCAGTATTACAGTTTTAACTGACCTTGAAGACAAAACCGATGGTTTTATTTTCTGCAGTGCTGTAGTGGCCACGTGCATAACAGGATCCTGTCCTATAAGGAACTTGTTTCTAAACTTACAAGCTTCTGAATTAAATGCAGAAACAACACATTGGAAGCTAAGTTGCCTCCCTGTAATTTAGCTACCTGCTGTTTTCTTTTTAACACAACTGTAATGCTTCTTGTGAACCATAATGGATACAAGCATGCAAAATCTGAAGGTAATGCTTCTCAATGCTAGAAGTCTAAACCTCAAAATGCACTCTCTTTGAGGCACTCCAAAAATGGAGAACATTGATATCTGTGCAGTGACTGAGACCTGGTTCAAGGCTCCAGAGAGCACCCCTGCAATACCAGGCTACAACTCTTATCACACTTTTCGGCCACCAAACCAATACCGAAACACTAAGGTGGAGGAGTGTCCATATTCACCAAGGATATTCACACCTCAAGGCTAGTTGCCCAACACAATGCATCTGAAATTCTTCAGGTGCAACTAACACTAGGTAAGACTGCAATCCAAATTGTAGTTTGCTACAGATCCCCACCATGCCCCAAGATTCTCACCACACCTTTCTAAACATACTGGACAATATTAAGATACAACCAAACACACTAATACTGGGTGATTTCAACTACCCTGCTATTAACTAGGAAAATTACCCAGGTGCCAGCACCTTTTCCCAACGGTTCTTGGAATTCATAAATTCCAGCGCCCTGGATCAACTAATCCATTGTCCCACCAGGGGCTCCAGTATCCTAGACCTGGCCATTGCCAATATGGGAGACAGATGCTCCACACCAGTGATCACCCCCTCATTGGTCAGGTCTGACCATAAGCAAATCACCCTTGACATCCACATCCCACCCCCCAAGTAAGGAAATCTCAGTAAAAAAAACTTCTCCAAAGCCAACTTCCTGTTACTCAAGTCAGAAGTGACAAACTTCATGACACACATGCAGATGGGACTTGAAAGTTTGACTGCTGAATCCTACGCTAAGGCACTGTGCAAGCACATCCACTCGTGCCTGAGTCGTGCCATCCCAAATAGAACCAAGATGCTCTCCTCCAAAAAAGGGAAGCCAATCTGGTGGTCCCCTGCCATAAACAAACTATACAACAAAAGAAAGAAACTGTTGCAGAAAAGAGGAAAATCCCAGGATGCAAAAAACTCCCCTACCAACCTCAGTAAGAAGCTGAGATCCCTCATAAAATCCTCCAAAGCTAGTTACGAGAATAAATTGCCAAAAATTCCAAAGACAACCACAAGGCATTCTATAGTTATGTCCAGAATCTAAATGGCAATGCTCAGATCTGCTCTGTGCTACAACAGAATGGCATTGAATATACTGATCCAAAGGATATTGCCAATATCCTGGCAGATCGATTTAGTGCCAACTTCACCCCCCTCGCACCCCTTAAAGGGCCCATCTCAATACCAAAAGATTGCCAAATTCCGATAATCACAGCCACACAGGTATAAACTGCACTCTCCAAAGCTAAGAATACAGCATCCATGGGACCAGATGACATCCCAGGCTGTGTACCTGCATGAACTACAAAATGAACTGGCACCTCACCTAAGTGTCATGTTTAATCATAGCCTCACCTCAGGCTTCGTGCCCATTGAGTGGCGCACAGCTACAGTTATCCCACTCCACAAGGGAGGATCCATCTTGGATCCCAGGAACTACCGTCCCATCAGTCTGACAAGCCTGATCTGTAAGGTCATGGAACACATTATCATGGAACTTATAAACAAAGACATTGGCAACTTTCAAACACTGGACCCCTCCCAGTTTGGGTTTGTGAAGGGCCGATCTTGTCTCCTGAATCTGATTGACTTCTCCAGAGCTGTGGACGAGGGTAAGGCAGTCCACACAGCCTATCTGGACCTCGCCAAGGCCTTCGACACCATCCCCCACTCTGGAATCATAGATAAACTTACTAAGCTGGGCATAAATCCCTCCGTCACTTGATGGGTTGCCAACTGGTTTACTGACAGAACCCAGACTATAAAAGTAGCCAACTCCAAATCCAACTCCAGACAAATGACAAGTGGGGTACCTCAGGGTTCAGTCTTGGGACCACTCTTGTTTGGCATCTACTTCTCTGAAGTACAGGCCAACACTAAGGGACTCTGGCTAACAAAGTTTGCAGATGACTGCAAACTGGGAGCCATTATTGAATCCCCAAATGATGTGGATATTCTACAAAAGGGCCTTACAGAAACAGATGCCTGGTGCCAGAGCCATGGGCTCAAGCTTAATGCCAAGAAATGTATAGTTATCCCCTTTGGAAAAAAACATGTACCCATGAATTACCACATAGGTGGCAGGACACTAAACATCGAAAGTGTGATGAGAGACTTAGGGACGCAGGTGGACAGTGGTCTCACTTTCGATAACCCCATCGCTACAACAGTCAGGAAATCCTGGTATGTGGCACACCTCATCACTAAGGGCTTTTCATCCAGAAAAAGGAGGTCATTTTCCCACTGTACTCATCCCTCATTGGACCCATTATAGAGTATAATGCCCCGTTTGGTATGTACCTCACAAGACATCTGCAACAGCTGGAAAGGCCACAGAAATACCTCACTAAAAGAATCACAGGCCTAAAGCAGATGCCATATGCTGGCCATCTAAAAAAAACTCCAGCTATGCTCTGTGGCATATCGTCTACTCAGAGGCAATCTCTGCTTAACATACAAGGCCATATCAAACCCTGAGCTGTTGGACATGCTCCACTTAAAGAAATCCCAATCCCTTAGAGCCACATACTCCAGGGATCTAAACCTTATCATCACAATGAACAAAACATGCTGGAGGGATAGGTTCCTGATCCAGAGACTCCCCATACTCTGGAATAGACTGCCCATACATGTCAAGCAGAGCGCCTCATTGGCCCTCTTCAAAAGGAGCCTTGATGATTGGATGGGAGATAGGAAATTCACCCCGGGATCATGTCAGTCACCCTGCTAGACAGGGGCCCAGAGAAGTAAATATTGTGGGAAGAAATATTGAGGGAATTGTTATGGCTAGGCTTGCATAGGCCTTAGGACCAATAGCCTAGTACCAACCTATGAACCTAAGAAAAAAGGAGGTCATTGTCCCACTGTACTCATCCCTCATTAGTGCCATTATAGAGTACAATGCCCCATTTGGTATGTACTTCAGAAGACATCTGCAACAGCTGGAAAGGCCGCAGAAATACCTCACTAAAAGAATCACGGGCCTAAAGCAGATACCCTATACTGACGGTCTAAAAATGCCACAGAGTATAGCTGGAGTTTATCGTCTACTCTGAGGCGATCTCTACTTAACATACAAGGCCATGTCAAACCCTGAGCTGTTGGACATGTTCCACTTAAAGAAATCCCAATCCCTCAGAGCCACACGATCCAGGGATTTAAACCTTGTCATCACAATGATCAAAACATGCTGGAGGGATAGGTTCCTGACCCAGAGACTCCCCATACTCCGGAACAGACTGCTCATACATGTCAAGCAGAGCGCCTCCTTGGCTCTCTTCAAAAGGAACCTTGACAACTAGATGGGAGATAGGAACTTTACCCCGGGGATCATATCAGTCGCCCTGCTAGACAGGGGTCCAGGGAAGTAAATATTGTGGGAAGAAATATCCAGGGAATTGTTAAGGCTAGGCTTGTATAGGCCCTAGGGCCGATAGCCTAGTAACAACCTATGAACTCACTTGCCTCAGCAGCGGGGACCAGAAGATGATATACCACACACCTCTCAACCTCTTAACACAAGAAATCTGAACAAAGCCAAAAGTAATATAGGGCAAAGGCCTAAAATCAGGGACAGATTTTAAATATTACTCTTATAAACTTAGAAGGTTGCTAGAATAATGGGGTTAGCATGCATTTTCTAAAGGATAAGAAGTCTGTAAGTCAAATTTATGTCATTGCTAAACTACTTCAGTCCTTAATGATTTGCTAAAAAATCCTAACAAATCACAAATTTTATGAGGAACAGACCAAAATGTGAGGCAGAAATCTAGACATTTTGTGAAATTCTTGGCAGTTGAGAGGTATGATACAACATACTACCATGTACTACTACACTTTCACCTTTTCCTTTTAATGTGAAGCTCATGTGTCAGCTTACATACAGGAAACAACAAAACACATAAGATGCAAATGGTAGTAGAAAATAATGACTTTACTACTGATGGGATGAATTTATAAACCACAGTTGTGTACACATGCCTTGTAGCTAGATCTGTTGTTTTGTTACACTGTGGTGGGTACTTTCATATAGTTTGCCTATGGCTGGATAAATAGTTTAGGACCCTGAGCTCTAGTTCTGACATCTCTGGCTTAGGGTAGTTTAAATTTCTCTTGTTTCATACTGAGTAAGACCTTGAATAATTTACTTTTGAGAATTAGACAAGAAAATACACTGCTGAATCAGAAGGAAACTGCTATGGTGTTTGTGGATTCACAGTAATCAGAACTGCAATCAAGAAGGTGTAATATACTACGGCTAACCCAAATTCAAAATGGCATACTGTGGTTATTTTTGAGAAATATGCTTGTAGGAGATGAAATTTAAACTCAGAAATGGCAATGTATTATTCTTGTATTATAGTACTGCTTTTTAGACCGGAGATTGTATAATTATGGCATGCCGTTTTTTTCTTTGTTTTCTCAAAACCACTCAAGCTTAATGCCAAGAAATGTATAGCTATCCCCTTTGGGGCCCCTGCAAGTCTGGTCTCAATGTTCAGAGACTGTAGTTCCCCTTAGATCTGTAGGTCTCTTGATGTGACCCCATAGTAGTAGTAGGGTCTTCCTACTGGGAGAGAACCCTGGACACAGAGTCTTACTCCTTGACAAGGCCCTGGGAGGTTGCACATGAAACAGGATGGCCCAAGTGTCGTTTTGTCATATTGTGGCTGAGGATGTATTTTGTCTGGCCTAATCCCCACCACTATATTGACTTCATTACTTGAGTGCAGGATAGCTATTAAGTTAGTGCAAGGGCACGGCCACTCAGCTGCTGTGGCCATTCCTCTCCTTATCTTCCCAACTCTCCACTGTGTGGCATCTGGGCTCATAGAAGATCCACCCAGCAAGTCCATTCCTCAGGATGAGCCTACTCATCCTCCCCACCAGCACAGTTACCAATCAAGTTCAGACCTCTAGAACTGTAGTCAGGGCTTTATCATCTGTACCAGTGGACTCACTTTGGATGCAGCCTCAACATTAGGATGTCATATGAAATAAAATAAACAGAAACATTGGTTTCATGCAAAGAAATCATGAAAGAACATAAAGGATACAAAGAGTCTGTAGAGAAAATGGGGGAAAAAGGTTTGAAGAGGATTGTTGTGTTGTATTTGTAAATAAAAGAACAGATGCAAAAACATTACTAGAAGACTATATTAGAAGTTATTATAGTTTATTGATGCAAACTTATGTGTTTTGTAAGTGGATATTGCTGCAATTCAGCCCTTCTTTCAGTTTGGCTCTGTAGTTAAAACTGTTGAAGACAGCTGTACTGCATTAACTTAACCAACTTTGTATAGGTGTTGCCACATACCCTAAAGCACACTGCATGTCATACATAGCTTTTATGAGAACTCAACAAGCTGCTGTGATGTTCAAGGGCATTGGATTTTTTTATTTTTTTAGGAAAATGCTGTAAAATTCTAAAATATGGATTGTTGGTAATGGAAAAACACAATCCATCCATCCTCAACCCTTTTTCCCGTTTTGCACCTGGGTTCTGGGTGTCACCTAAAACACAAGATTCTACTGAATTTGGTACTTTAGAACAGTCATTCCCTTTCACTTGTATTTCTTTTAATAGCTAACTGCTTATAAAACTGTGACTTCATAGGGTGTTCTGTAGATATAACCTGTTACCATTTTGTTTATTTGGAGATGCAGGAAAATGGTAAGTGGAACCATAATAGTGATACTCCAAACTGCCTGTAGTGTGCATATTTATATATTTTTGTGTTCTTGTATATCTAAATTTGTGTGTGCATCTTGCCAAGGACTGGCATCCCATCTGGTATCTACATATATGTAAAAGTTAATGAAGCACAGTATAATTTCTAACATTTCAGCTCATAAAAAATAGAATTATATTTTAATAACTGTCTCCCTCATTATCTTTTCATGCTTTACTACACTAAAAAAAGAATTAAAAATAAAAATAATTATACTTCCAAATTATGGAGTGGTTAACCAAACATTTAATGCTCGGAGCAAATAATTTTGGTAAAATTTGGTGTAGCTAACCTTAAATTTTAATGTTCAAAATAGGTAATTACACCTAATAAGTCTAAATATCACAGGTTCTGGTAGCCTCTAATTAACTGTTGCCAGTGTAATGTTGAACTTGCTGATTTTTTTGCCATTTTGCCTTTATTCAATGTACACATCTCAAAAAAAGTTTTTCTCTACTGTTTGTTGATTGCAGGCTACATAAGGAACCATCTCACTGTGACTTTTCTATAGGAAATCATTGCTGGCACTGTTTCCAAGTCTGAGGCAGTAGTAATTCCTTTCTTTTGGGAGAGTTCTCCCTTATTCATGTTTATGCAACCATGTAATTGGTCTATATTAGTTCAAGCAGGATGTGAGTTGTACTTGTATTTATTGGCATGGATAGACCCAAGGGTTCTCATTACATCACAGATTCTAGGTCAGGAAAGACAGCTTACCATCACATATATCTTTGTTCATCCTGGTGAGAATTGAGTTCTCCGTCTGTGGAGTCAGCTATGACCAAAATGTTAGTGTGTGTGTTTGTGTGTGTGTTTGTGTGTGTGTGTGTTTGTGTGTGTGTGTTTGTGTGTGTGTGTTTGTGTGTGTGTGTGTGTGTGTGTGTGTGTGTGTGTGTGTGTGTGTGTTTGTGTGTGTGTGTTTGTGTGTGTGTGTGTGTGTGTGTGTGTGTGTGTGTGTTTGTGTGTGTTTGTGTGTGTGTGTTTGTGGAGGGGTGGCTTTGTGGACTTTAAGGGTTTAGGTATACATCCAGAGAGGAATGTAGACTGGATTCAGGATAGAGTGGTCTGTATGTATGTATTGTAGTATGACCTAAATGCTATGTTTCCTCAGTGTGCTGCATAGGAGTCTTGACTGGAGATTTCTTACCCACCTCCGCATGAGTTAGGGGGTGTTGGTTTGCTGTGCAGTGTGAATGTGTTGCTTACCAAATGAGCACTGTGGTGACAGATTATTTTTCAAACTGAATAAGTACTTACATCTGTGACAGATTTTGTCATTGCTGAATAACAATAGTGGGTTATTGGTGAGCATGAGCAGTTATTTCTGTGCCTCAAAGTGTCAAGTCCAAACAGGCTGACCACAGAAGAAGTAGGAGAAGACTGTGATCCCAGACTGACCAGTCATGGTGGAAAAGCACAATGCAGTAAATGGGGTTTGTGATTAAGGCGTCAAGCATTTTTTTTCCCAATGGACAACACACTGAAGAAATACTTACAGGAAGATACCTTTAGTGAACAACATGTCAAGTTTTTTTTTTTTTTTTTTTTTTTGCAGGGGACAAGCTCCCTGTATGGGGTAGATCCCCCCTCCTACCATCATAAATATATAAACTCCTTGGTTACACAACAGTGGAGAAAGGGCAACACTTTTCAGTGATAATTCCTTTGCTCTGTTGTCAGTTGGACAAACAGGGTTTGAAATCTCTTCATGTTCCAGTCATTTGGACTGGTATAAATTGGTATGTTAAGAATATAGAGTATACCAGACAACTGGATTAAAATTTTACTAGAGAAATGTGACAGTTTATGGGAGCTACTAATTTGCTGAATAATGAGAAACATAACTAATTTCTATCATGAAAAGTAATATCGGAAGTTTGACTCTCCCATATAATTGAAGTGTGTTAGATTCTAACATCCACTGTAATGGCCATAGTATAATGGTTTAAGGCTTATTATTAAATGGAAGTGATACATTTCTAGTTGTTATAGTGTGAGACGTACTTGCTGTAGTATTAAAATTTCAAAATGGCGCGGTGGTACGGCGGTAGCGTTGTTACCTCACAGCAAGAGTTCTCCCGTTCGATTCTCAGCGTGGCTTGGGAGTGCCTTCTGTATGGAGTCTGCATGTCCTCCCTGCGGTTGGGTAGCATTCGAAAGACATGCATGCGTAAATGGGCGTGCGTTCGTTGAAGGTTGGGTGTCGAGCTGGCACCTTGGCATTTTGTAAAAATCTACTGCCAATCATTAGCGGACCAGAGTTTCACTGTGGCGACCCCTTACCGGGTAAAAGCCGAAAAGACAAAGTATAAGAAAAAGTTAAACTTAATATCTACAGTACAAACTTTAAAATTATCCTTAGCTTGAGCCTAGCCTGCATTCACAAGAGGCTTTACTCGTCCTGATAGCTACCTTTGGTTTCTTAGTTAGGTGTTTTGTGTTCTAATTGTGATGAGGGGCTCTGGCCTTACAACGTAGTCTAAGCAGTTTCTTCCTTCTGTTATAACGTTTATTTATAGCCGTTGACCACCTGGGAGATTTGTTACTGAATTTTCCTCTGTATTTGGTCCTTGTATGGACAGCCCTTTCTTTTCTTTTATCTAAATGAGCATAAAGATCTTTGGCATAGATGGCTGTGTATCCTGGTTCCATTTTGGGGGTAGCATGGGAGAATTTTGCAGTTTCATCATACATTGTAAAAGGTTACATTTTTTTTTTTTTTTTTTGAAATCTCTAAAGAGAGAGGTATTGGTAACCAGGTGAAGATGTTAACCAGATGGTGATCGGACTTAACAAGTGAGGGACCAACCATGTAGAGGGAGCGGGCCACAGCCACATTTGTGAGAACTAGGTCCAGGATGTGACTGCTTCTGGTGGGGTTATAGACAATTTGATTAGGGAATCCTCATTCACCCAATCTCAGAAACATTGTGCATACCCAACATTAGAAGTATAAGTACTCCAGGGGTAGCTGAAATAGGAAGAGAGATCCATCTGTAATAGAGATGTTGCCAAGGAATGCCAGGAACACGTCATGATTCTGTGGGGCCATATAAGAGGACCAATAACAAGTTAAAAGTCCATCTAACCAAGTGTAAGTGTAAGCTGGCGTTCAATTAAATGAAATCCCTCAAAAACTGAGACACCACCGCCAATACAAGTGGTCTTCAAGGTATGATAAGTACAGAATCCAGGCACATGGGGGTGAGGTGGGAGTATTCATTACATCTGAACCATGTCTGAGTTACTACACAGACATGGACTTGTTCATGATGAGAAGTGCCTCTAAACTGGGCAATTTATTATTAAGACTCCTGACACTGACAAGGACCTCCTTGATGTTGTCTAATTTATTGGTTAGGTTCAGATATTCATTACATGAACTCTGTGTAAAAAAGGCACAATGAGAGTAGCAAATGCTTGGACCAGCATGTAGTAGGCCTTGAATAAGAGGTGTCTTGGCAATAATGGACCTCTTTGGAATGACACCAGCTACTTAACCAATTGCTGAAACCAACCGGGAGAGCTTGCTAACTCTTTTCTACTTTTGTCTGTCTAGTTTTGGCAAAATTATGAGAGTGCAGTTAAGGAGTAGTACAACATCCAACCAGCACTCCAAATAGCCAAAATGCAGCACCAATGTTTCTTGTCAGAACAGTAAATCTTTACTCAAAATAACAACCCCATAACAGATTGGGTTCAACACTTAGTATACCTTCATCATTTTTGTACAAGATTTGGTTTATTTTGGTTGTATTTATGTTAGCTGTACATAGCAGGCCTCTATACTGCTGAACTACATTTAACTGTACTCATGCCACTGAATCTCTTAGTGCAAGAAATCTTGACAAAAGCCAACAATGAGAGAAATAAAGGCCCAAAATCAGCGATAGATTTTAATTACTGCTCTTATAAACTTAGAAAGTTGGTAAAAATGGATTTTGCATTAGCATGCATTTTTCTGAAGGATATGAAGTCTGAAACTCAGATTCCTGATGTTATTTAGTGATTGCAATCCTCAATACTTTTACCAGAAAAACACAATTTTTATGAGGAACAGACCAAGATATTAGGCAAAAATCAGGACAGTTGGAGATATGGTTGTACTTCATGGGGATTCACAGACTGAGAAGAAAAGCTCCAATGAAGCCTTTGTAGCACCTGGGACGGAATTGCTCATTTAGAACATGCTACTGCATTTTGATTTGTGCTAGGATTGTTGTGTTGCTATCTCTGGTGGGATGAGAAGCAGTTGCTAACATTTCTTCCTGGATTATTCTGTGGTTGGATGTTACTAGCAACTTTAAATTGATTGGATGCCTCCAGTTTTGGCAGATTTCTGTGAATATATTTAAACTAAAACTCTGCCTTAGAACTCAAAAAACATGCTTTTTCATTATATCTTTGTTTTTTGAGCTATTTAAGGCCTCAAAATCACCCCAGTGCTTCTATACAATTGTAATGTGCTTGCCTCAAAATGGTGAATGATGGGACCTGCCTTGGTAATGGGATCTTATTTTCTTGCTTTCATTCCTTATTCCTAGGATGCTTTTTAAGTCCTCCTTATATGAGTCATGCTAGACATAAGGAAGTGGTGTTTTCTCATATCGTTAAGATAGAATGGCAGGACTGTAAAGCACTGTCATTTAACACACCTTCAGTAACAGAGCTATTTCTCTCTGTTTCCCTGACTGAGCCTCATGTATGTGTCTGAAAGTGCTTGTTCTGTGCTATAAATAGCTGTTAGCTATTTCCAGCAAAAGAAAGTAGGTAAATAGCAGGCATTTGTAAAGGGATTCTTTTGTAGCTCTAAATGAACTGTCAGACCTCTCCCCCACATTCTTATGTTGAGGTGTGAAAATTCTCACTTCAGTAAATGATTTTTGCTGTATAATGTACAGGTGACAAGTAGTAGGACTCCAAAGTAAGTCTGTCTGCTACTTCCCAATGCCTTCAGTGGAAAGTTTTTTTTTTCTGTCATGAAAGATTCAGAATTAAAATGTCCTTTACTAATTCCTTAATTATTTCTGTCATGTTCACCCCCCCCCTTTTTTTTCCATTTTGTATTTTTTATACTTTAGTAACCAGGAAAGTAAACTTGTTCTAGGACTCTTTTCTGAAACAACTCAGGCTACATTGGGAAAGATAATAACAAGCAATAAATGCTTTACAAATAAAAAAAATACTGACATTGCCAAAGATTGAATGTGCCACACATAGTCTATATGTGGCAGTGAATAAGTAAAACATTAAGCAACTTTTATTAAAATGTCTACATTAATAATGCTTAACTCTACTATGTTATGTTTATTATAAATACATTGTATGCATCCATAATGCACAAATATACATATATATATGGGCGGCCACGGTGGTGCAGTGGTTAGCATTGCTGCCTCACAGCAAGAGGTTCTCCGGTTCGATCCTCGGCTGGGGTGCCTTCTGTGCGGAGTCTGCATGTCCTCCCTGTGGTCGCGTGGGTTTGCTCCGGTTTCCTCCCACATCCCAAAGACATGCTGCAGGTGGATTGGACACTCTAAATTGGCCCTAGGTGTGCATGTGAGTGTGCCTTCTGTGGAAGGTTGGGCGCCGGGCTGGCAACTCGACACCGTAAAACTCCACTGCCATTCAATGTGCGGACAAGGTGATCCGCTGTGGCGAGAAGACGAAGATATATATATATATATATATAAGTACATGTATACAAAAAGCATACGTGTGTGTGTGTGTGTGTGTGTGTGTGTGTGTAATGGAGAAGTTGATTATATGCCTGCATGTGTACTTCATGTCCTTTAAATAAAATGAAATTAAAATGGAAATTTTGCGTAACTGTATGTGTGTCTACACATAAATACACATCTGCATGTGTGTTTGTGTGTGTGCGTGCCCATTTAAGCACAGTCAAGTACTTCTGATTTCCTTTTCTTAATGTTTTTAATGCAAGGGCACATAGTAAATGTATATGGTTGCAATTAATGATAACATCTCCTTTGTGGAATACAAAATGCTCATGCACTCTACCACTGTTAGGATTGACTCATAGTTAGTGGGAATCTCTTACCCTGGATCTGCATGTAGTAGCCATGCATCCTCCTCTGGGAGGATGTCACAAAATAACATAAAATGCCTTTTCATGAACAATGCCAGTGCACCTAAGGGTTGCCACTTGTCTCTCTTTCTGTAGTTCTGTCCTGTGTGTGTGTGTGGGGGGGCTTGAAAGTGGTAAATGTTTTGATACTTCACAAGAAAAATATTTTCTGACTTTTTTCTAAATGTCACATAAATTTTTGATACTACATTTGTTATCTTAGCATATAAACTTTTATAAATAACATTTAAAGCTTAGCATTTCAATATTGTGTTGCTGCTTATATAAATTTTTCAGAAGTGACAACTGCCTTTAAACCCAATTGATGTCATTGCTTTGTTTTGATATGAAAGGGGCATATGTTAAGTTCTCCTCCTCTCTGCAATAAAAAAAATGTGGAAAACAGTTCCACAGTGTTTTGTATTTTTTATAGCAGCTGCTGTGCTCCTGACATTAGCAGAATTAATTGCTCTAAGTTTGACAGCAGTACCTGGCAGGGTAAACTACAGACTGATTTGTGTCTATGCTATGTCATACAGTCAGAGACAAATTCCTCTGCATATGTGAGAAGTTAAGCTTAAAAAAGTAGTGGGCTTTTCCTTCCTCTGATTCAAAGGTAAGGAAATGAAAGTTTTTAAAAGTACAAGCAGGTTTCTGGTACCTACACAATACTAGAACCATATTGTAGGGAGAAAAGAAACCTAAGGATCGACTGTAGGCGAGGGTGGAGTTTTCCTTTAAGGAAAACAGTTTCAGGGCATGATGTTCTATATTTCTGGAATACGTTAGCTGTGCTCTACCACTACGTAGTTGGAGAGGACAGAGTTCAATCACCTTGGACCTGACTAACTGTAATCCAGTAGTGCTACACAAGCCAAGATATCTCCACAGTTTTTTTTTTTATTACATAATTCCTGCGAATCTCCAAAGTAAGGTAAGCACTTTACCCTTTTTAAGTACTCGGGAAAAGTAACAAGGCAACTGCATACTGAGTATCTGCAAAATAAGATAAGGTATGTTTCTCTTTTCTTAATTTATGCTACTGTAGCTCAACTTTGAATTTGTTGTTGTTTTCTTTTACAGTAGCATCATTTTGTTGTGGTCTCCCAAACATCCTGGCATTGTTAAAACTAGTAAATATGTAATTTGCTTTAGAAATTGCATTTTTGGCATTACTGTATTGTTTTGTACCTTTGTATTTATACTTATGTCACATGTACTCCACTGTACTGCCATTTGTATGGTTACTAATCTGCTTCTTTCTTGCCAAACTGCATTTATTTGCAAAAGCTGTAATCTTCTGCTGCTGTCCAATTATTTGATTGCATTTCCTGCTGTTGCACTAACTAAACTGCATTAATCCAACTGCTCTGACTAACACTGAGCTTGAAAGTCACTGCTGTGCTTTATCAGATGCTGGATACTCATTTGCAACTATTGCTATTTGTATTGGTACTTACAATTGCTTCTAATTTGTTAGATAACTTCCTCTGCTGTTGGGTACATCCTATGCTGTTGCATTAATTCAGCTGTATTGCTGAGCTACTCTGACAAAACACCACATATGAGTTTTGCTGCTACATTTATCAGTTATACTGTTGTGATTGATTAATGTGCTGCTGGATATCCACTTGTAATCATTACCTGCAGTGAAACTATAAAGCATTGTCATCTGTAACTTTACTGTGGTGTTCTGACTGTGTTATACTGGGGATTGCTCTGTTTGTACTAATGCACTGTGTATAGGTACACATTTCTAATATCAGTGTTGGTTATTACTGATTCCACAGCACATTTATATGGTTTTAATTTACTTCTTATGACTGAAGGCTAGGATAGTCTTGTGGTTGAGTATCTCAGAGTCTGTTTAGTCTCTTGTTTTTAACCTGAATCTAATTTGTACTATAGAGAATGTCCACAACAGCTATCCACTTATGTTGTGCTGATGAGGTCAATAAAAAGGCCAAAACATGCATGTCCACAGCTAGTGGGGTTTGACTTTATTGGCTTGAATGTAACCATAAAGACTTAAATAAAAAAAGTCATGAACATTCAGAAGCATGTAGTTGAAACACTTGATGTCCTTAAGGGGTCATTTGCATATATCCCATGGGACTCTATTGCAGGATGTTGTGTTTAATGTATCATATTGGTGAAAACTCCAGCTTGTTGATTTTTTTTCTGGCAGTTTTTACTGAATGCTTTGCCCTTGTGACATTTTTAACTTTGCTGCTAACTGCAAGCTATATTTGGGTTGCTAAGTTCCCTGTAGCACTGGGATTGTTGTGTTCCTGACTACGTTTATTGGTGACTGCAACTACAAAGGAATAATTAAACAAAATTGTGGACTCACAGGTGTGGAATTACCAGTCTGGTGCAGTTACAGCAACAATTATGTGTGCTAGCCCATGTAGCTGCCAGTCACAAGAATATACCTTCTGTGAAAATATATATACTAGAAGACAAGAAGTCATATTTGTTGTCTCTTGTGAAAAATACTCTGTGAATCTCATCTCTGTCAATGTATTGTGTATCTACACATAAGCTGATCCTGAAATATTTCCTTAGTGGATCACTGCTTATCCCACTTAACAAATGTAAATAAATAAACAAATGCCACTACAGATAACTGGAGACAAGCAGCCTGTATAAAAAAAACCCTGTAATGCCAGATGACAGAGGAACTGAAAACTTTTCTGTGGATATAGATGGAAATGATCACATGGACTATAACAGACTGAAGAAAGATCTTTTAGTCAGGGCCGACATAACCATTGAGGAACAGACGGATGAATTTCATAACCGGTCTTTTAACACAGATAAACTGATAAGTGATGAAATGTAAGATTTAAAGTATATTTTAAAGCTTTGTTTTGATCCGGATAGAAAAATTGCAAAAATGCTAGAAAATTTGGCAACTGACATGTTTAAAAGAGCTTTGCCTAGAACTGTAAGAAAATAAGGACTGCAAAGTGATCCCAAGAAATCAGATAAGCTAGTAACTTTAGTAGAATTATTAACTAATGATACAATGCTCAGATTTCATTGTCTGCTACCAAGGCTAAAACTGCAGCAAATAATGTACTTGTTTCTGTGAAAGAAAAAGCACCAAGTAATGTATTTATTTCCTACAAATGTGGGAGAGAGGTTGCATTTCTAAGTTATGTGCTACTAAACAGAATACTGCTGACAGATATGTGAAAACTGAAATGAATGCTCTAATTTCTTATTCCAACATCTTGGATAATTGACGTAGGCCCTATATCATGATGTTGAACTCAAGATAGTGAAATGTAGTGTATTTCTAGAAGGAAGGAAAGTTCAAGCTCTGCATTCTGGAAGTATGATTTCCCTTGATAAGTCTGGATACATTTTGGAAACATAAATTCCCTTGTCAAGTGTCCTTGGATATAGACATAATATCGATAACCTAAATGTGGAGGTAGTATACATTCTTAGTGACAGAAATGTGTGTCCCCTTACACATGTAGAAATTCAGAAAGCTCTAAGAAAAACGTTGCATCCTGTAGTGTAATCCCCAAGTTAACTCATGATGTAGTAATAGGAAAAGACCTTCCTCATTTTAGTATACTGTGTATCCACAGACACAGTGTAGCAAGTTGATGCACTTAATAACAAAGATACTGTACAACAGATTGATAAAGTCATTCAGTACAGGAATGGGGAGAACAAAGTGATGACATTTGCATAGAAATTCAAAATGAAAACCAGAAAAGTGTCGGCATAGTAACCACTAAGTGAGCTAAAATTTTGGTTGTGATTTGACAATAAAAAAAGATCCTCCCTGAGATTCAATAAGCTTTTTTTTCCGTGCAGGAATGGCTAGATCATTCCTGCATGGAATATGGCCGCCGAGTATTCCGGTAAACAACTGTTCTGACGTGCACAAGCCTGCCTACACTATTCCTGCATGGACACCACTGCATAATGCTAATTACCTCATTTGCTGGTGAAAACCATGCAAATGAGGTGAATTCGTGATTCAGCAAGCAAGCAGGCATCTGTGCAAGAATAGTGTTAGTTGCAGAAATGTATTCGCCTACTAGCTGAATATATTTCTACAAAAATTAAAACGGAGGCATGACAGCTCAAATAAAAGCATGTATTATAATCTTTAGGCATGCCAGTGGCCAAATATATGGCCATTGGCATGGAAAAGTATTCCATTTTTCTAAAAATAAAAGTTTTTTTTTTTTGGCTGATCTCAGCTATTTAAGCATAGGGCAGTGGCTCGCAAATGGGATTGTGCCAAAATTAAAAACAAAAATGTGAAAACTCAATTTTAAGGGAAATTGTCATTTTGTCATTATAGTCTATGGCATGCAGAATCAAAACAATACCAGGGAACAGTGGTTGTTAAGAGGAAAGGGTCTGGGGTAGTGCAGTAACTATGGACTAAGGCAGTGGGGTATGCAAATGAGGGGAAATTTACTGAATCACAAAAATATCCTAAGTGCCAAACTGCACCTAACCATGTAGGTGCTATAACATGATCGTGTAAGCGGGAGGAGCAACAGACATGAAATGGGGGAGTGACATGCTTGGTAAGTACATTGAAGTGCCACAGCTCCCAGATGAGCTTAGCTAAGCACAGCTAAGCAAGAGGGTGTATCTGAGGCTGTATTGACTTCTAAAACAAAAAAAAAAAATGGAAATAGCAGAGCTGTTTAAATTTGGGCACCCGGTTTATGTGGCGCACCTTGGGGTTTAAAGGGATGGAAATGGGAAGGGGAAAAAAGAAAAATAAAGGAAAATAGCAACATTTAAAGCAATCGGGTACAAGTAACCTAGCTGGTAGGCGGAATGCATCCTAGTCAGGCAAACATACAGGCCGCATCTGCAGCACAACAGTATAAACTATGGAAGTACCTTACAATCGTTTTTTTCCCACAAACTCTGCACCATTGGTGTACACATGCGGGAGAATTTTAACCGGAAAAATGTTAGGGGCTGCCATTGCTTTGATCCATCAGTATGTGCTAGAGGCTGAGGGCAGTGAGGAGGATAATGCTGACAACCACCACAGACCGAGGAGGAAGAGAGTGTTCAGACCCAGGGTACCTTACTAGGGGTACATGATCTGGAGATAGAGCGCTACAGGGTGGACAGAGGCATACTTCAGCAAATCATCGAACTGTGCCGGCCTCAACTCCGACCCAGAGCCACAAGAGGGGAACCCATCCTAGTGGATATCAAGGTATGTGTAGCCTTAAGAATACTAGCTACAGGTACTTTCCAAAGACCTACTGGGGACATCATGGGGGTCTCACAGGCATCTGCATCTAGGGTACTGCACCAGTTCCTGGATGCCATGCTATCACATGCCGGCAAGCACATTTACTTCCCAACACCTGTGAAGAGAGGACCAGCAATATGCGTCTCTTCCACTGTATAGCAGAATACCCAGAGGTACTGGGTGCAATAGACACGCACATCCACATCAAAGCACCACTCTGTGAACAGGGTAGGGGCTACATAAACTGCAAGGGATTTCCCTCTATCATCTGCCAGGTCGTGTCCAATGCCCAGAACATTATCATGAATGTCTGTGCTGGCAGCACTAAAAGCTATCACAACTACCACAGCTGGCATTCGCCACAGCTGTACCAGTTATTTGCCAGTGAGGGCATCCCATATGGCCATCTGGTGGGTAATGCCAGCTATGCACTGGAGCCGTGGATGATGACACCCATGAGAAATGCACTGGAGCCGTGGATGATGACACCCATGAGAAATGCACACACACCCACACAAGAATGCACTAATGAGGCACATGCACAAACCAGGATCATTATAGAGTGTGTGTTTGGGATGCTCAGGTCATGGTTCCGCTGCCTTAACATATCTGGTAGATCCTTGTGGTACTCTCCAGCCACATGTGTACACATGTTCATAGTATATCCCATGCTACACAGTATAATCCTGCGAAACCAGCTGCAGCAGGAACAGCACAGGGAAGGGCCACACAGCTCACCACCATTGCCAAGGTCCCCACAGGCACAGAGGGACTCAGAAGAGGAGGCCTCTGAGCCTGCTCCTGTAGGCAGATGGAGGCATGCCCCCTATGCTCAGGCCTTGGCAAAGAGGCAACGCATAGCACACACACACACTGGCACTGTAGGGACCTCAGGGACTGACACTTCTCTCTGACTCGCACACACAGTAAAATGGATGACTCACATCACATTAGCTGTAAGTTACCATGTATAGGTAGTGTACTGTGTGAGGTCCCGTACACATGGTCGACATTTCAGAATGTCAAAGACCATATGGCCGAGACCATATGATTGACATTCGAAATGTCGACCATGCAAACCAGCATCTCTTTACAGTGCGGAATGGAAAGATTTCCATCTTTTGCAATGTAGTGCAATCTTGATGTTGGTATATTTAAGTTACGAGGGGTGTGGGAGGGCAGAACCCCCCTATGGGGGTGCGGGAGGCATAGCCCCCTGCTAGCATTGTGAAGGTAAGTTGTGTTTTTTTTCTTTTTATTTTATGGTCGACATTTCGAAAGTCGATCACATGGGCTCGGCTATATGGTCTTCGACATTCTGAAATGTCGACCATGTATAGTAGACCCACTGTGTGCACCCAACACAGGCGTCCCTCAAGCACCATCCTCACAACTGCTGCAGGCACAAGGTAAGTCAGTCTGAATAAATTAATGGATTAGTATGTTTTGGTAGCATATCTATGGTAATGCTGCATGCATGCAAGGGAATGGGGTGGCCTACTGGGATAGCAGCAGACCACTGACAGCTATGTGGGACACCAGGAAATGTCTGCCCAATACTGGCCTCCCCACACTATGCATTAGTACCCAAGGTGGCAAATCCCACTGCAGTGTATGTGTGGGGACAACTAACTGGGGGGGGGTCATAGGTCACAGGCATGGATGTTAGTGCAGGAGTCCCTTACCCATCCCTCAGACCCACACAGCAAGTCAGCTGTTAAAAACCAGAGAGAGAAATGTCTGGCAAAGGTGGTGATGTTAAATTACCCCCCTGCACACTCACACAGTGATAGCACAGCAGGATTTGCAGTTGCAGTAAGCTATGAAGGATAAGAAATCTGAAACTCAAATGTATGCTATTACAATCTGACCTGTTGTCTTTACTGATTTGCCTCCTGTCTCCAAGACAGGGCATAATAGTATGGTAAATGGAACCAAAATGTAAAGCAAATATCAGCACAGTCTGTGCAAATGTGTACAGTTGACAGGTGTGCCCCCCCATATACCCCCACAAATTCAGTAATATGTATGTTTGCAGGGAAATAGCAGTATGGCATACATTGGCAGGGCTGTCTCGATACACATGAAAACGTGTTGCATGTCCACAATATGCTGGGGACAATGAGCTATGTGTATGTGTGGTTAATACTGTCAGGATCTTGCAAGCATGTTCTCCTGTCACTTGTCTTGTAGTGTACTAGGTATAGTGCCGTCTTTGACAGGGCCATGTGCAGATAACTGCAGCGCCAACTATTATGCATGTCAGTGATGCCCACTGCTCTTCACTGACATACCTGGAAGTCACAGTGCTATGTGGAATGTACTACACACATAATGGACTTTTTGAAGGCTGTATAGCTGAGGTGCCAAGGCTTTTGTGAGTATATGCTTTTTGTACTGTTGCCAATGGTTATTCTCAATAATCCTTTTTTTCTTATGTTTGCTTTCACATATAATGGACATGCCTGCACAGTAGATGTACTCTGTACCCACACCCATAACGCCCAACCTCTGACAGTAAGACGTCTGGACAAGGGCAGAAATAAAAGTGGGACAAAGGCACAGTGATAAGCGTGTGTTGTAAATATTGCCCTTACATACTGAGAAAGTTGGTAGGGTGAGGGTTTTGCAGTAGCAGGAATTGTCTGAAGGTTATGTAGACTGAAACAGTAATGTCTGTCATTATTTTGTAGCATCACCCTTCAATTATATGTAACAAACTTTCCATAAAAGCACAGGTTTATGTAGACAGGATGAAACCTCTAGCCAAATACCTGTACAACCTGCCAAAAAATGTACAGGTGAGAGGTATGGCCACACAAGGATATGACATCTCAGGTTAGAAAGATACCACACAAGCAGGAGATCCCCAAACAGTATATCAGCAAGTTGCTGGACCGTTTACAAAGTGCGCCATCACTTAACTGGCTGTAGCCACACCTCACAAATGGCCTTGTTGGGCAAGAATGTACATTGCTGCCCGTATAATATTGGTCTATGCATCATACAACTAGTATTCCTCTGGTAAAGCACTGTGATGATTTGATGATGTTTGGCACTAGGTATTGACACAATACATTGCAGTGTCTGACTACAGATATGTCAGAAAATGTCTGCTAAATAAAACCAGTACCCCGAGGAAAGTCCTGTGTACTCCTGAGAGTTATGGCTGTAGCACACAAAACCCTGGACTGGAGTAAACTTATCTCTGGAATGGAGTCCCACTTTAACTATAGAAGGTCACACTGGGTATGCTCCTACATTTAGAGAATTACAGGACACATCAGACTATATGATGTATTGTGTATATTTGTGTGTGCTTACAGACAGCTATGTACACCTTAACTGTCCCCCCACACCGCACATACACACACACACACATATCAGACAGGATTACCGTCAGCTAGCTGTAGGTGGCCCATTTGTGATATATCTCCATCTGTTGCTTGAGATACACAGACATATATATGGGCAACAGATAACATATGTCAAGCATACACACACACATAGATGTGGGGAAGTGAGAGACGGACAGTGATAGAGAGAGACACACAGGGGGACACAGAGTGCATCACACACATGGATACACTGAATGGCATACAGTGATGTCCTGCTGTGGACATTGGCATACCAGTTGTATGTGCTAGCATAAAAGGTGAGCCCCATTGTGTAGTAGTACTGAAGCTTGGTTTATAATATCACATCACCTGTGTGTGTGTGTGTAGGTCTAAGTAGTAGGAGACTGTTCCCACTCAGTACACTTCACAAGATCTGCTGCTGTCATTCACCTTTAGAAGTACCATTGGACACAAGATCTGCTGCTGTCATTCACCTTTAGAAGTACCATTGGACACCTATCACCACTATAAGGTTTGTAGCATGTGTGATAACTGTGCAACACTGTAGTAAAAATAACTAGATAGGTAGAGGTTCTAATCTCAATACTGCCAACTGTGTGTGTGACAGCTGAGTGAGGGAGTGTGTTTGTTGTAGGTGAAACAGTTTTAGGACATTCCCACCTACAACACTTCCCAGTACCCCACTTTATCAATCCTGCTGTCATTCCCCTTATCAGCACCTTTGGCCAGTTGTCAGCCCAGTAAGCTCCGCAGCATGTGTGATAACTGCATAACACTATAGTACAAATCACTAGGTATGCAGGGGTTCTAATCCCAATACTGGCAAGTAAGTGTGTGTGTTTGGGTGAGAATCATATCGTGTGTGGGTTATACCATTTTTAATTGTGTAACACTCTGTGCACTTCCCATCACCCTACTTTACAAGGTCTGCTGATGTCATTCAGTTTAGAAGTACCTTGGGACAAAGTAAAATGTAAGCTTTGTATGCTGTCTGATAACTGCATAACACTACAGTAGAAATAACTAGATAGGGGTTTTACTCTCAATACTGGTAACTGTGTGTGTGTTTTGGGTTGAGAATCCTATCCTGTGTGGGTTATATCAGTTTGAGTTGTGTACCACCCTGTACACTTCCCATCACCCTACTTTACAAGGTCCGGTGATGTCATTCACCTTAGAATTACCTTGGGACAAGATGAAATCATGTAAGCTTCATGGCACATCTGATAACTGCAAAACATTATAGCAGAAATAACTAGATAGGTAGGGGTTCTAATCTCAATACTGGCAACTGTGTGTGTGTGGGTGAGAATCTCATCCTGTGTGTGTTGTACCATTGTGATGTGTGTACCATCCACACCTGTTTAACACCTTACTTTTATATAGCATGTTAATGGCATCTACATAACATGCAGCATGTTAAACCAGTGTACATGCCGTACCAGTCACCTGTACAAATGTCTATGGAATATCTGGATGTTTGCAACCCATATGTGGTCTGTGTCCCCTAACAATGGCCATGTATGTGATATTATTGCCAAATAGGTCACAGTTAGTGTAGTGACACACATGTCAGCATCAGATATCATACCTTACTGAAACATCATGCTGATACAATGTTTGTTACCGTATCACTTGACCAGGCTTGTAGGAACAATAGATAACCCCCAGTAGCTATTTCTGGTGGGTTATCTCGACATCCATGAAGGCATTCACAACATTACATGTTGTAAGAGGTAGTGGATTATGTCCCATGCATATAATCTATGTGGGGCATGTGTATGTATCATTATAGTACACTAAAGTGGATATGTAGGTTTACTAATCTGTCTATGGGCAACTGTGTTTGTGTTACTGTATGCACACCCCCTGTGTCAGTCTTTACTGTGTGTATGCAAAGGATATACCATTTTGTCTCCCTGTTCCATCCTGTGAAGTCAGGAATATATACCACAAACTTGTCATACACAGTACCATGCATGTTCTCACCAACTGCATCAGGGTTGAGTGTATGGGAAAGAAATGACAGGACAATAGGTGCTGACAGGTGAATCTGTTGTGGTCAATTCAATGGCTAAGCATGTGAGGGACCTACTGACAGTACTCGAGTAACCTGTATGTTTGGATGAGCCTGTGGTACTACACAACAATGAGGTGACATGTCTGAAGGCTACCTGTCTGTGACAAGTGGTATGTATGCAAGATCACACTGTCTGACAACAGTGTCCATCACACACTGTTGCATGCATACAAACCTGGTAAATGTACATATAAAGCCGTACCTTGGCTATGAAACAGTCAATGTATTTCCACTCTGCCAGACTCCATGTTGGTAATATCTGAAGGTCCACAGCCTGCAGACACACATACACCTGGAACACAAACAGAATACAGCATGTCAGATTACATCTAGTCAGTGTTACTAACAGCAATTGTGCATCATGGCTAATAAGGTACATACACCTTTATGTGTACCCATAACAAATGCAAGCAGAGACCACCTTACACAGTATTACATAGCTACACTGTACTATATTCACCCTGTGCATCAGATCCATATTAGCATGTCCCGACATTGATGGTATGGATGACAGAGATGTGACACAGGTATCGTCATATGCACAGGGTGTGGTGTGGGTTTGCCAGAGGCCTAGGCTGGGCCATACGGTTGACATCCATGTGCGTGCATTTGTAGGGGTACCCTATAGATGGGCTGAGCAGAGGTGCTGTGTGTGTCTGGAGGTGACTTGCCTGCGATACAGATGTATGTGTATGTATGCACACAGTCATGCCATGTGGCTGCCCTACACAGGGGTATATTGGACAGCTGTGGCAGGGTGTCCAGTTCACCATCTCCGGGCATGGACATGTGAACTGGTCCTGCCCAAGGGCCTCACTGGCACCACCAGGCCCAAGGCCAGATGCAGTAATGCTTCCTGATGGTGACTGCTGTCTGCTGGATCTGGATCCGTGTCCCTGATGGGACCGGCCAGGGCCACTTGCCCATGACCTGCTCCATTGTGATGTGGACAGCAACCCCCCTTCCATGCTGGTGTCACTGCCACTATGGGAGTGTGAAGGTGCAGGCCCCGTAGACTCTCAGCTGATGTTGGTGCTGACCTACAACCACATGGCTGTCACCCACCTCCCACCACATGCTCTAGTAACAGACATGCCATGGTCAAGGATTGCCAAGGTCTCACCCCACCAACTATTCATGACCTCAGTATTTTGGCATTTGGCCTCAACAAGTTCACGTATGTCACCACGTAAATCTAAAAGAGTTGCATCCAGCACCCTATTTGTCTGGTGTTGCATTCACTACGTGCCTGTGCATCCATGACAGCCCAAAACATGTGTCTGTTATCACCTGCTGTGGTACTTGTGACAGCAGCTTGATGAGCAGTAGTCCTGTGAGCACCCCTGTCCATCCGACTGTGTGGGACCTCACCTGCACTCTGGCTATGGCCAGTGTCTACAGTCGCACCTGCCATAGTCACCACACTAGCCTGTTCCATGCCACCACCTGCCAACTGTCCATCATCTGTGGCTGCTGGGTACATGGCATGTGTGGGCATTTTGACTGTGTGGAGGGACATTATGGATGACTGTGGGATGCCAACTGATCGCACAGATTCAGCCCCTGACAACCCCACCTGTGCCTGACTATGACCATCATCATTGACAGACTCTGCAGAGACACTGACATCAGATTCTGAGTGGGAGGGACCACGACCACCATCACAACCTGTGGGGGGAAAACAACATATGTAAATTAATACCTACATTATACTGTTTGCCACACACACACACACACACACACACATGTGAGGTGGCAGACGAGCATTACACAGACCTCACAATAGCCAACTGGTGACATTCACAACACAGACCACTACATGCATACCCTGGACAGGCCCTCAGCATCATGCAGTGCAGCCCTTTCCACGTAATGTTACTACTTACATACATTTCTGTGATACGTGAGTAGTGTTTGTAGATGATAGGCCTTCAAGTAGCACACACTGCACCCATGTACACATAATTGCTGTTTACATGTATAGCACAGCGGCAACTCCTACAGAACATACCTCTCAAATGTGCAGAGTGTCGCTGAATGTTTACATGTGTGGGTCATATTTCTGGTCTGTTCACCATAAATCCTATGTTTGTATGACACATTACTGGGATGATATAAGGACTGGTGTCGTCAGTTAATGACTTATTTGAGTTTCACACTTCATAATCTGCAGTACATGTATGCTACAACAGAACCGGTTACACTAACAACCTTCTATGCTTACGGTGGATATTATAAGTGTAGACACCCCTGTTAATATGCCAGGTTTGTCTAATATATAACATGAGACCACAGAAATCATTTGATAACATTTCCCACCTTTAATGTGACCTGTAACTTGTGCAATCCAATTGAACAAACACATTGGTTAGGGATAACATGTAGAAGTTGAAATACATACAATAGGCTGGTTGCATGACTGTGCACACCCTTAGACTAATACTTTGTTAAAGCACCTTTTGATTTCATAACAGCAGCCTGTTCCCTTGAGAAGGTGTGTATCAGCATGACATATCTCAACTTGGCAATATTTGTACTTGCAGAAGCCCTCCAACTGTCAGATTACAAGGGCATCTCTTCTGCACAGGCTTCTTCAGGGCACCCTACAGATTTTCTCTTGGATGTAGGTGTGGACTGTGGCTGGGCCATTCCAAAATGTTGACTCTCTTCTGCTGAAGACATTCTTTTTTGGATTTTAATGTATGGTACTGGTTATTGTTGTGTGGAAAGGTGTAAGTCCTTTCCATTCACAGCTTTCTAGCAGACACATGAAGATTTTGGGCCAAAAAGGGACTGTTATTTTGAACTGTTCCTAATCCCCACCACCTTGGCTAAAGGCTCACTTCCAGCTTATGAAAAGCAACCCCAAAGCAGGACACTACCATCACCATGCTTCACCATGGGGATGGTGTTCTTTTGGTGATGCACACTGTTGTTATTGTGCCAAACAAACCTTTTGGTATTGTGGCCAAAAAGTGCATCCTTGGTCTCATTACACCATAACAGAGTTTCCCACATGCTTTTTGGAGACATGATGTATTTTTCTTGAGAAATTCACCAGACCAGGATTTTGTTCTGTGTGTGAGAAAAGGCTTCCATCTTCAAACCCTACCCCATAGGCCAAACGTGGAGAATACGGGAGACTGTTGTCACATGTAGTACACAACCAGTACTTGCCAGAGATTCCTGCAACTCCTGTAGTGTTGCTGTAGGTCTCCTGGCAGCCTCCCTGACCAGTTTGGGTCTTGTCTTTTCCACACATTTGGAGGGATGTCCAGTTCTTTGCAATGTCGCTGTTGCCCCATATATCCACCACCATTTGATGACTGTCTTCACTGTGTTCCATGGTATATGCAATGTTGTGGAAATGTGTGTGTACCCTTCTCTGGGCTGATACCTTTCACAAATGAGGTTCCTTTGCTGCTTCATAAGCTGTATGTGAACTATGGCTGTTGCTGTAGCAGGCAACTGATTAAATTTAGGATAGTCCTGGTAGGACAGCTGATTGTTGTTTGCTGTTAATCAAAGAGTCTCTGTAATTGATGGCAGGTGTGTACCCAAGAAGACGTAATGATATAATAATACTGAAAGCTGCTTCAACACAGTATTAGCTTCAGCCTGTGCACACATATGTTCCCTTAACAGATTTGTTTGTTTTACAATTGAAGTTATAGGTCACATGAAAGGTTGGAAGGGTTCAGAAATGTTTTATTGTGCTCTCATTTTTGTGTGTCAGATACCTGTCATTCTATCGGGTGTGTGTACACCATTTATATGTACTGTATAACACTAATTTATAAAATATGTCCCTAGTTTTGGAACTTCGTCCACCCATTTTGTCAGTCTTTGTCCAGATTTCTTGCAATGACAGGTTGTGAGGTATGCTACAGATATGTGACATCTCCTGCAAATAGGCCCCTGTGATGACCACTGTGATGCAATACAGTTAACCCAACCACAAGTAAACATGCAGATATTGCAAAATGGCTGAGAGTAACAGTTGTGTGCATGGTTACATGCATGACCTTAACATGCCTGGGGTACTGGTTAGCCACAACAGGAAAATCCCATAGTCACCGGCTTCAGGCTGCTGTCCCACATCTGGACCAGAGGGACCTATGTAGTTGTGGGGGAGAGGTATTGTCAGCAGACTCACATTTGGCATTGGTACAAGATGACTGCTACTTTTCTGCGCAGGTACAGTACAAGGTAGGATAGTACACAATTTTCTGTCCCTTACCATAGATGTGCACTTGTGTGCATTAGAAAACCCCACCCACAAATGCAATTTAAACTGACGTGCATCTAGATACTGTATAGAAGACAGCATGACTGCTACATGATTAAATTGATGTGCACTCTGGCCTTACCTGGATGCTCCTTGCCTGTTGCCTGGGTGCCACACAGCTCCATGACTTGTTTTTCATGTGTTGGCTGTTGTGTGGGGGCTGCCCCAAGGTTGGCAAGGAGCTCCTCTGTTGCCGTAAGTGGGGCTGTGTGGCTGGACCCCGACATGTAGCAGTACCTTCCCTGGCCATGGCAGCAGCTCTTTGCCGGGCATGACGTATCAGGTCAGTTGCCCGATGCCTGACCTGATCGTATGTGCAGCCATGGTGGCCCAAGGTGTTAACTCTGTGGACAAGGTCAGCCCACAGGGCAGTCCGCTTCTGCAGATTTTGTTGGCTACAGCAGAACAGCATCACATGGTGCTGGATTATTGCATCAATGGTAGCTACATTCTCATCTGCAGTATATGCTGCCTGACGCTACATGCCACCTGGAAGACATGAACAGGGAAACACATCACAGGACCTCAGACATAGTCCAGAGTTATTTACAGAGCCAGCACATCAGTATTCCCTATTATTAGCCACCACTTACAACCACATCATAGCCCTGTCATCTATCAGCACAGTATGAACCTGCAATTGCACTCCTAGTTCTGATGTGTCATGATCCCCCCCAATGAGGGCCAGTACATTGCTTAGATCACCATTCATTATTCACGTTTGTGTAGAGGGATGACAGTGGCCATCTTCCTTGCAGATGAGATGTCAATGTTGCTCAGGCTTTGCTTGCATAAAGTGTGTAATGGAGCTGGAAGCATATGCCCGAGTTCATGTAGGATGCAGACAGGAATGTTATTAGGTCCCATGGCGACTTGCTTTTATTGACTTTGATTAGGCAGTATGCACCTGCTCTCTGATTATAAGGCGAGGAGTGCAGGTGATGTGCATATCCACCTGTACTAATAGTGAGCCCAGGGGGGTGATGTTTGCATAAACCTGCCTGCAGCAGGTTGGCTGTAGCTATGGTATGTGTATGTATGTAGTGTGACTGACAGCCATTACAGGGTGGGTTGGGTTGTTGCCTCTGAGAATGCAGACGTATATGAAGACTGCCTTATGATTGCCCTTGGTGGATGTGTCCAATTTGTACTCATAGTTAGCCTTATAATAATCCACCTGTGACCTTGCATGCTCGTTCAGACAAAGGTTGACTTGCTGCCTAGTTGCTGCCTGCTCCTACTTTGCCCTGTACAGCCAATATAGTGACCAATTATGTGGTTTGTGTATTGCTGCTGTCCATCAAATGTGTTTACTCTACCTTGATGGAGACAAGTTTTACAAGTAAGGTATTGCTGAGTCCATACAGTTATGTAGGTGCTCATATAGCTGTTTGTAGTAGGCATGGACACAAGGTCATAACAAAGTTGGACATCTCTCCAATTTTAGTCTGATAATTATGCTTATTCTATTACCCTGTCTGGGCGGCCACGGTGGTGCAGTGGTTAGCGTTGCCACCTCACAGCAAGAGGTTCTCTGGTTCGATCCTTGGCTGGGGTGCCTTCTGTGCGGAGTCTGCATGTCCTCCCTGTGGTTGCGTGGGTTTCCTGGGTGCTCCGGTTTCCTCCCACATCCCAAAGACATGCTGTAGGTGGATTGGACACACTAAATTGGCCTTAGGTGTGAGTGTGTGCATGTGTGGCCTTCTGTGGAAGGTTGGGCGCCGGGCTGGCAACTTGACACTGTAAAACTCCACTGCCAATCATGAGCGGACAGTGATCCGCTGTGGCGACCCCTAACCAGGAAAAAGCCGAAAGAAGAAGAAGATGATTCTAGTACCCCTGTCTCTGTCAGGGCAATGCAACAACCAGTAGCTGTAGAAATCTGACTCTGTTGGATGAACAGAAACTAAGATTACACACATGTACAAATTATTTACCTGAAGTTTTGCATCCCATGTCTGTTATGAGGCAGCCATGTACATTTACTCATACATACATGTGCACAGGTAATACCTGATATACATTTCTATTCTATGTCAGTATGGCACACCGTATTTCCACTCTTGCTGCTCAGTCATTCCTGTCAACCTGTTAGAGCAGGACATCTGGAGGACGCCACACATACATGGGGGGTGATGGGCCGACATTAGTTACACTTTCTTAATATTGCTGTAACACACTTGTCATTTAATAGCACAGTAGCCTTTGTATTCACAGACATACCCTGGAGGATGTCTGATGCTCATATGGCAGGAAGAGAGGAGAAAGGCTAGGAGTGTGGTAGTGAGGGTAGGAACTTTTAATGTTGGCAGTATGACTGGTATGGGGATAGAGCTAGCTGATATGGACAGAAGGAATGTTGATATATTGTGTGTGCAAGAGACCAGATGGAAGGGGGGTAAGGCTAGGTGTATCAGAGTCTGGTCCAAATTGTTCTATCATGGTGTGGATGGGAGGAGAAATGATGTAGGGGTTATCCTGAAGGAACAGTATGCCAAGAGTGTTTTTGGAGGTGAAAAGAGTGTCAGAGTGATATTTATGAAGCTGTAAATTGATGGTATAGTGATGAGTGTTGTTAGTGCATATGCTTCTCAAGTTGGGTGTGCGATGGGTGAGAAAGAAAAACTTTGGAGTGAGCTGGATGAAGTATTGATGACTGTACCCAATGGTGAGAGAGTGGTGATTGGAGCAGATTTCAATGGGCATGTTGGTGAAGGGAACAGAGGAGATGCAGAAGTGATGGGTAGGTATGGTGTTAAGCAGAGGAATGCAGAAGGTGAGATGGTAGTGGATTTTACAAAAAGGATGGACATGGCTGTGGTGAATATATATTTTAACGGGAGAGGGGCATAGGGTGACATACAAGAGTAGAGGAAGATGCACACAGGTGGATTATATCCTATGCAGGTGGGCCAGTTTGAAGGAGAGTGGAGACTGTAAAGTGGTGACAGGGGAAAGTGTAGTTAGGCAGCATGGAATGTTGGTCTGTGGGATAACGTTGGTCATCAAGAAGAGGAGGAGTGTGAGGGCAGCACCAAGGATCAAATGGTGGAAACTGATAAATGGTGATTGAGAGGTTGAGTTCAGTTCAGGGAAGGAAGACAGGCAGTGGGTGGCAGTGAAGAGTTACCGAATAACTGGGTATCTACAGCAGAGCTAGTAAGGAAGGCAACTAGAAAGGTGCTTTGTGTGACATCTGGACAGAGGAAGGAGGACAAGGAGACCTGGTGGTGGAATGAGGAAGTACAGGCGAATATACAGAGAAAGAACTTGGTGGAGAAGTGGGATTGTTAGAGAGATGAAGAAAGTAGACAGGAGTATAAGGAGATGAGGTGCATGGCAGAGAGAGAGGTGGCAAAGGCTAAAGAGGAGGCGTATGAAGGGTTGTATGAAAGGTTGGACACCTAAGGATGGAGAAAAGGACCTGTACCAATTGGCCAGACAGAGGGATCAAGCTAGGAAGGATGTGCAGCAAATCAGGGTGATAAAGGGTAATGAGGGAAACTTCCAAGCAAGGAAACTGTGTTCAGCAGATGGAAAGAGTACTTTGAGGGGCTGTTGAATGAAGAGAATGAGAGAGAGAGAAGGTTGTATGATGTGGGTATGGTGAATCAGGAAGTGCAGTGGATTAGCAAGGAAGAAGGATAGCTATGAAGAGGATTAAGAATGGAAAGGCTGTTGGTCCAGATGACATACCTGTGACAGCATGGAGGTATTTAGGAGAAATGGCAGTGGAGTTTTTAACCAGATTGTTTAATGAAATCTTGAAAAGTGTGAGGATGCATGAGGAGTGGAGAAAAAGTGTTTGGGTACCGATTATAAGAATAAGGGTGATGTGCAGAGCTGTAGTAACTACATGCTGTGACTGATCAATGTTAGTCTTCTGAAGTTATGGGAAAGAGTAGTTGGAAGCTAGGTTAAGAAGGGAGGTGATGATTAGTGATCAGCAGTATGTTTTTTTGCCAGGAAATAGCACTATAGATGAGATGTTTGCTCTGAGAGTGTTGATGAAGTACAGAGAAGGTCAGAAGGAGTTGCGTTGTGTCTTTGTGGGCTTAGAGAAACCATATGACAGGATGCCTAGAGAGGATTTGCGGTATGATATGAGGAAGTTAAGAGTGGTGGAGGAAACTGTAAAAGTGCTACAGGATTTGTACAAGGGTAGTGTGACAGTGGTGTATTCTGTGGTGGGAGTGACAGATGCGTTTAAGGTGGAGGTGGGATTACATCAGGGATCAGCTCTGAGCCCCTTCTTATTTGCAGTGGTGATGGACAGGTTGGCAAACAAAATCAGAGTCCCTGTTGACTGTGATCTTTACTGATTACATTGTGATCTGTAGTGAGAGTAGGGAACAGGTTGAGGAGACCCTGGAGAGGTGGGGATATGCTCTAGAGAGGGGAGGAATGAAGGTCAGCAGGAATAAGACAGAATATATGTGTGTGAATGGCAGGGAGGAGAGAGGAATGGTGAGGATGCAGGGAGTAGAGTTTGCAAAGGTGGATGAGTTTAAATACTTGGGATCAACAGTTTAGAGGAATGACAAGTGTGGTGGAGAGGTGAAGAAGAGAGTACATGCAGGATGGGGAGGGTGGAGAAGAGTGTCAGGAGTGATTTGTGACAGACAAGTACCATTAAGAATGAGAGGGAATGTCTACAAGAGGGTAGTGAGACCAACTATGTTTTATATGGTTTGGAGACTGTGGCATTGACAAAATGGCAGGAGTCAGAGCTGGACATGGCAAAGTTAAAGATGTTAAGATTTGCACTGGGTGTGACGAGGGTCACAGGATTAGGAATATGTATATTAGAGGGTCAGCCCAAGTTGGACAGTTTGAAGACAAACTTAGAGAGTAGCGGGATGTTGTTGATTTGGACATGTGCTGAGGAGGAATGCTGAGTGTATTGCGGAAAAGGATGGTAAGGAAGAAGCTGGCAGGTAAGAGGAAAAGAGGAAGGCCTAAGATAGATCAGGGTTTCTGGATGTAGTGACAGAGAACATGCAGGCAGCTGGTGTGACAGAGCAAGATGCAGAGGACAGGAAGAAATGGAGACAGATGATCCGTTGTGGTGACCCCTAATGGGAATGTGGTGACCCCTAATGGGAACAGCCAAAAGAAAGAGAAGGAGATGTTGGTAATGTCGTTGGTCTTCACAGGTTGCCAGTGATTTGCCAGACATAACACAACTCTGTGAGTAAATGACTACAAATATGTGGCACACATATAGTCAGTGTGCAAAACACTGGATGTTTGAATGGTCTGAGCTCAGTATATCATATATAGTTCAACACGCGCATCTACAACAGTAGTTTATTATGCAAACACCGTGTACATGTCTCTCTCATTTTTGAGACAAACATGTATATCATAGTTGTATTCACAATTAACATATGGATATATATGACATCCCAGTAGCTGGCCTAGCAGTGTCACAGTCAATATTGTTCAACACACCCTCCAGTAGTAGTCCTATGTGAGCCATCCTTTTCTGGGGTGACTCAGGGGCCTGAGCTGTGATCTAAGTCACTGCAGACAGACCCAGATGCTGTGGTCATAGGTTCTACAGCAAGTCTTGTTGAGATATAGTTGTTGAACTTCCTATTTCCCATTATTACATACCCCCTACTGCATTCCATTACATGCTTGTTTGATTATACCTTTTTATTTTGGTTCGTTTGATTCCAATTTGTGCTTGTTGGTTTGTTTGTCTGTCTGTCTCCTTCTCTCTCCAAGATGTAGGGTATACATCTGTATACATCTGTTTTTTATAGGCAGCGGCTTGTCTTTTGTAGGTAATGCTCATGAGCAGCTGATGGTCTGTGCACCAATTGGTGTCCCTCACTCGCTAACTGCATGCAAAATAGCTTTGTTGTTATTCTTATAGCCAATGGCATGTCAACACACTCCTATAATTGATTATTTCATATGGGAATTGTCCCTTTCCCTTGCCTGTGAGGGGGACTTCATAGAGGTGTATGAACAACAGCAGCACAGAGGGTAGTTGGAAATGCCTCTTACAATGAAAACTGTAGAGACAGCCCAACAAACTGGGGGAGAATGTTCCAGACGTAGGGACAAAATGTAAGTATTGTTGTTATACAGTTGAATTAATGCTAGTTTAAAAGGGTTTGTGTGGATATGGCTTTTCTGTGTGATTTTGTCTGACAGTGTTATGTGGTTGACAAAACACTCAACTGTAGGGCTATCCACAGAATGACCAGAGTTTGGACTCCTATGTTTGATGTATCCCTCAGACATTTTTTTGTTTTTGGAAAATCAGTAGCATACTCTGGGGATCGCAGTCACTAAATGGTATCATCCATTTGTGTTTCTGACTTCATATTCCTCAGAAAAGATATGTTACAGCAAACCCTGTTAGACCAGCAATTGTCTCCATTTATAACAGCAATATTTCACATATGCCCCTGTTTTTGGGCCTCTGTCTCCCAAGTATGTTAGGATTTGTCCAGATGTCATGCAGTAAGAGGTTGATGGGTATGGTATATCATTATTTAGTGCCTTCATTCCTGATTCCATCCCAGTGATGTAGCAGAATGCCAGACATGTTATATGGAAGAGGCCTTATCTATAAGGACAAAGCCTGGACATTCTTTGGGACTCTGTACAGTTGAGAGGTCTGTGTATTTCTGACTGTCAGGATTGTGTAGCAGTGTAGTGTGTAAATGTTAGTTGAACTGTGTTGGGAGGGGAGTAGATGCAAGTGTTATGGCTCCTTTTCTGACTGAGCATGCAGCTCCAGTTTCTGGTGGTCTATCGGTTATATATGTTTGCAGGGGCAGACTGAGACATGTCCCATACCACAGTCAGGCATCATACTACACTGAAAATTGGGCCAGTATGTGTAGGGGTAGTGTGTGAGTAGCAAACATGATGAGATGTTTTTGTTCAGACAGACCTTATACTCTAGTGTTCATTTGGCTTACCAGTATGTCACTGTGACTGTGGCATTATTGGTTGTGGGTATGCACTTTCATACTGGTGTCTTTTTTCTCAGTGCTGTTACATCCCTGTGTAGTGCCTGATATATTTGCAAATACATGTGTAATTCCCCATGGTATGGCCACAGTGGTGCAGCGGTTAGTGTTGTCGCCTCACAGCAAGAGGTTCTCCAGTTTGATTCTCGGCTGGAGCGCCTTCTGTGTGGAGTCCGCATGTCCTCCCTACAGTCGAGTGACGTTAAAGACATGCAGGTAGGTGCATGCATGAATGGGTGTGCCTTCTTTGAAGGCTGCGTGTCGGGCTGGCAACTCGGCACTGTAAAAATCCACTGCTAATCATTAGTGGACCAGAGTTCCACTGTGGTGACCCCTAACCGGGAAAAGCCAAAAGACAATTATTATTATTATTACATGTGTAATTCACCATAGCGGATTTGGGTTAGTGTTGTGTTAGTCTGACTGCAGTTTGGATGGTGTTTGGTGACATGCTTAGCAGCTGAGTGTAGTTTCTCTAATGTGATGTTATGTCCAGATATTTGTCGGATGTACTGTTGCCTGGCCCCCATAAGTGTTGTGTATTTCTGACACATCGGTGGGATGATGTGAGGATTTAAGTCACTAACTTGTGAGACGTAATTGAGTGTTGGACTTGTGCTATTTCAGTCAATAAATGGTAGGACAGACAGGAGGGTGTTACTGCAGCAATTGTGTCAGCTTATCTACTACAGTATTTCAGATATCTCCCTATTTTCAAGGCTTTCTTCCCCCACTTTGTCAGGCTTGGTCTAGAATCATTGCATTAAGGGGTTCTGAGCATACCTCTTGATTGGTCAAATTTTTTCAGAATGTCCAGGTTTATTGCTCATAGTTCTGGTCTGTTCCACAAATTCATTATTTTTATTTCCCTGGTAAGTCACTGTGATGATCTCAGGATTTATGTCAGTAAATGATGACCTACATTTCCGTTTCAGAACTCACATCCTTCAGAACATGTATGCTGAAACAAAAAATGTCACTCTAGCAACATTCTACATTTATAAGAGCAATATTTAAAATATGTCCCTAGTTTTGGCTCTTTGTCCCCCCATTTTGACAGCCTTTGGCCAGATTTCTTGCACTAAAAGGTTGAAAGGAAGGTATGGTTCTGAGGTGTGACTCCACCACATGTTTAGTGTGTGTGTGTGTGTATATATAATATATTTTATATATATATATATATATATATATATATATATATATATGTGTATATATATATATATATATATATATATATATATATGTGTGTGTGTATATGCATATAATATAATAATATATATATATATATATGTGTGTGTTTGTATAATTTTTTTCTCTCTATTTTCTCTCTCTCTCTGTGTATGTATGTATGTATATATATATATATATATATATATATATATATATATATATATATATATATATATATACAGATATATTATATGTATAATTTTATATATATATCATGCATATGTTTTTCCATTTATGCATCTTCATACATATATACATGTGTGTGTGTATATATATATATACAAAACCTGACTTGAATCTACAGAGTCTTTTCCCAGCTGTTAAATGAGTCTACTGCATGATATGTTTGAAAAAGCGTCCGACATCTCTACAGCTCAAATGGTGTAGTGGTATATTGCTCTGTGTATGGTGTACGGGGCCCTGGGTTGAGACTTGGTAGCGCTGATTATTTTGTTGCTAGGTAGAGCAGTAGCTGATGGAGACAGTGATTAAAGCAGTTTTAACTATCTTTTGCATGGGTTTGCGTGATGCTAAGGAATGCCAGCACACAGTTAATAATAGAGATGATTAATCTGTGTTAGCTTCACTTAGCATTGCGCAAACTTGCTTACTCCCTCTTACTCCCACTTACACCTGCGCTAATTCCTTTAAAAGAAAAGAAAACAGGGTGATAGGAAAGTTGTGAAAATGGAGCATGCAGATGGAAAAACAATATTAAAGATAGCTATAGATGTGCAGGATGGGTATAGGGAAGGTCCATAGCTATCCATTTGTACAGAATTTGGAGGTGATTTTGGACACTCAAACCCCAGAGAGTGGGGTGAGGACAACAGAAATGTGTTGTCAAGCCAATTGGACTGGATTACATGTGTCCAGTGGACACGTGTGAAATGGACAGCTATGTATGTGGCGATTATTTTTTTTTTTTTTGGGGGGGGGGACAGATGCCCTTTTCTTTTTTTTTAAGGTGAGAGTGGGATGTTGAGAGGATTGTAGGTATGTCTGGGGAGGTAGGTTGGGTAGGGAGACAGACAAAACTGACAAAACAGCAGACAGGGACGGTATATGACACATTAGGGGGGTAAACGCATTTGACAGGGAGGGTGGTTGGGAATCTGAAGCCCACGGGCCCCCATATGGTTACATTGGGACTGAGATTCCCACCCATGGGCAGTCACCACTGCACCTTCATGGCCCCAAAGGTGGCTGTGCTGGGGGCTGTACAGGAGGGACAGCCTGCCCCTCAATGTGTGCCAGGCGGCCCTCAATCTGGCGCGTCTTCTCTCCAAACTCAAATTTAAGGGTGCTGTGCACCAAACCCTGGACCTGACTGCAGGTGACAGCCTCCTGTCCGCACCGGTCCTGGGAGGGGGACAGGCCCCATTCCCTGTTGTGGTTCCACCCAAAGGTGGTGCAGGACCAGCAGACAAGGTAGATCTGGGTTGATTCCCAGACATGCTGGGGCCTGGTGCCACGGCCAGATGAGGTGAGACGTGCTCATTCCCTGGGATCTGCCTTCACAAACTTGCTATGGTGTTGAGGTTTTACAAAATATGTTGGTTAGTCATGAACAACACATTTCAAGATTAGTTATAACAGCATGCTTGGGTATTCTTATTAACACCATAAAACAGATTTGAAACAGTTGCATAGCAAACAGAAAACATGCATAAGTGGAACACCAGTATGCATCGTAACAGCATGCCAGTAACATTGACGGCAACAGGCCACCAACAATGGTATTTGAACAAGATATGTTGACGTGAGCAATCAAACATATTAACACTAATATAGCACAAGTCCCAACATTAGGGTTGGAGCACAACATTACCCGTAGTACAGATGAGGGGTGGGGGAGAGGCAGAAATCCATTAACAACTGTTTATGCTTCTGTTTTCCAAAACAGTACTGATCAATACTCTATGGGTCTGCCCTCACTTTACATCTGCCTATGCCCATAGCTTCTGTAGTACAAACATACCTGTTAAACTATCAGCCTAGAATGGTATGAAGCAAACTGTGACAACTCTGGGTACATGACTAGAGGGGACTTGTACATGTCAGGGTTACATATCTGGCACAGGAGGGGTACCCTGAACTGCTGTTATGTGAGTGTGTTACTGGCATATGTCATCTGGTTTCCTATTTGTGTCCAGGATTATTTGCAGCAGTGACCAGTAGCCGTGACAGAATGACAGTTGAGAGACCTGTATCGGGACCATACCTCTCAAACTCTCAGAGCATGACATCTGGACAAAGCCATACATAACAGTGGGACAAAGGCCCATAAACTTGGACAAATTTTAAATATTGCTCTTACAAATTTAGAAAGTTGATAAAGTAACAGGTTTTGCATTTACATGGCTTTTCTGGTGGATATGACATCTGACACTTGTATGTCTTTCATTATTTTCTAACTTCAGTCTGTAATGATTTGCAACTGATTTGTCATGACACCACTACTTTATGTAAAATGGACCAAAAATCTGAGAAAAATATCTGGACAGTCAGTGAATATCTGTACAGTTGAGAGATATGATTCAGGAAGAGTGCATATTGCATGTACCTACCCTGCTGTCATTTGCAGGCATGTGATAAGACAATTGAACAGTTGTACACAGTTTATTAGTATACCCTTCATACAGCCACTGGCAACATTTACTTACCTGTAAAACCTGTGGGGAAAATATATGTTAACACTACCTGTTTTTACATTTATTCCTGAGTCCTTGTGTGTAGATATGCACACATCTTAGTACCACTCCCTGCATTCAAACCGTGTCTGGGTGTGCAGAATTAACAAGTAAGCTATTTCTCATCACACTGAGTTACTGGGGAACTGCTGCTTGTTATTTCACTGATTTCTGCCTAATAGTGTCTTGGTTAGACAGTCTGAACTTGCATGACAGATAGTTATTGTACTGTGCATTACTCCTTTGGATTACTACAACTTGGAAAGCAAAGATTAACACAAGGCAATGCGGCATGGTACACTCATTGATACTTTACATATTACTATTCAGGGTTCAGAGCTTGGTGCAGTATATATTTCACATTTAATTTATATCTCATTTTACAGCTACACCATCTACAGTTTCTCCTAACAGCTTGTTCACAGATGAACCTTCATTAATGTATGCTGTCACAGCCATATTTGCTGTGAAGAACCTGTATACATTCTATATATGTCTACAACAGCATACCAGAATAAACACAACAGTTGTCTTGAGGGTCTTTATTGTCTTTATTGTCTTCAATATTAGTCAGTCACACTTTTTTTATTTATTCAGTTCACACAGTAACAGTATACCTACTAGCAGTAAGCAATGTACTCCTTCTTAGCTGTTTTAACAATATACTGCAAAATAGATTTGTACTCACCAGCCTGTTGATGCACCCTCAGCAGTCTGTCACCATGGGCTTCGATGTTCAACAGCCCCCTCTACTGCAGCTGTAGGGGAGAAAAACACACATTATGCATATCTGTCTATCACATTTTCAGGTTAGTATTTGCTACAAACTACTTGATATGGATACGTGCACACTACTGGAGCATTCCGGACCTCTCCATCTTGGATCCACTGGTCGGCATAATGGTGCCGTACCTACTCACTAGTCCACGGGATGCCAATAGCAGTGGTTAGGTCATGTGTGAGATGGTTCTCAGTCCTCCGCTTTGTATTGGGAGCCCTGGCACTGGACCTGCAGCAGTTTCTCCTCATGGGTTTTTTTTTACTAGGAGTCCAGCCATGACCCTGGACTCCTGAATGCTCCAGTGTTGCACTCGAAAGCACACTCCCTCTCCTATGCCAGCCATTGTATCTGCACAGATGGACTAGAACAGATTATGGCTGTATTCCCACTTGCACCATTTAAATAGTGCAATATTCCCACCCTTTGCTGTCATTGGACCATTTTGAAAAGGTTAAGCTCCGCTAAGCAGTGAGCAAACCCACTAAGCCAGTTTTAACACTGCTTAAAGGAGAAGTTGCTGAACTGTGTTTAACAGTGCACAAATCCACTTAGCTGAGCTACCTGCTGCTTAGTATTCACGTCTTAGCAATGGTTACGCCTGCTAAGCATAGCTGAGGATTGCTATTCATTGCTCACTTTTAATTTTTTAAATATATCAGAAGACTGAAGGTTGACTTCATTTATTAAGTATATATGATGTACTTTACATGACATCCCTCTATGTGCTTTCCTTACATTGGCAAGGGATGTGACTATACTTTATGGGACAAAAAAATAAAAACAGCCACCAGAGACTGAACGGAAGACACAACTTTTAATACGCCACAGAAAACAAAGTAACCAAATGACTAAGCGCTTTCACCAGGCTCTAACCACTGGCTTCAACAAAGTAACCAAATGACTAAGCGCTTTCACCAGACTCTAACCACTGGCTCTTGGAGCCAGTGGTTAGAGTCTGGTGAAGCCAATTAATACTGTTGAAAGCGCTTGGTTACTTTGTTGAAGCCAGTGGTTAGAGCCTGGTGAAAGCGCTTAGTCATTTGGTTACTTTGTTTTCTGTGGCGTATTAAAAGTTGTGTCTTCCGTTCAGTCTCTGGTGGATGTCTTAATTTTTTTTTATCTGGCTTCTCTACATTTATACTTTATGGGACATTTGTGTGTACATGGGTGGTTTCACATGTTATATGCACTCACACTTTACACCAGCTACACTACCCTGGTTGACAAAAACAATTACTACATAATTTAAGTTTAAAAAGGTAATTTTAACACTGCATTCCCATATAAAAATAATTTACCTATCTTGGTACTTGAACCATGAACACCTGCATGCAAAGCTGGGACTCTAACCACTACACTATCTCAGCTTGAAAATTTTGCATGTATATTTGTTTTCATCTCCTATGGGATGTTTACACTATGGTAAGCGGAGGGCCATAATGTGCACACCCACTTAGCTATGCTTAAGCATTCTTTAGCTTAGAAAACAAATTATTATAATATTAGTATTGTATTATTCTGTTATATAGTGAGTATTGTGGTGTTCTGACAACTCATTGAGGACTGCAGTCAGGAAATAATGGCATACAGTTGACTTTCAGGCTTCTATACTTTAGAGATACCTGCTAATACATATCCTGTCAACTTTCTAAGTGTGTGAGGGCAATGTTTCAGAGGTGTCCCTATTTTTAGTGTTTTGTTCCCCCATTATTTTTGCCTTTGTCCACATGGACTGCTGTCAGGGAATATTGGCATACATTTGCTTTCACACTTCTGTCCTTCAGTAATTCATGCTGATGCATGACCTGTTTTCTATCAACTTTCTAAGTTTGTGAGGGCAATATGTAAGATGTGTCCTTTTTCACGTCTTTACCCTCCATTATTTGTTCCTTTGTACACATTTCGTGCTTTAGCAGGTTGCGAGGTGTCATACGGCACTTTTACAATGCAGGGGGTGTGTCACAGAACCTGTCACACACCCCCTGCATTGCTTTCCTGCGGCCGTATGTATTTCCGTGTCCGTGGACACTGAAATGATCATTTACTTCATTTCAGTGTCCGCAGACACTGAAATAATGGCATAATATTAAAGTAATTCTCTAATATTATGCCAGATCATATTAGAAAGTGCTGTACAGCACTTTCTGAGTGCATGGGGTATGTTCAATGTCCGTGCACTACTTGAATATGCCCTCTGCACTCTTTGACGGTTTGTGTCCATGTAGGTTAAACAGCAGTGTGCCTTTATGCATATGCAAGGTGCACTGCTGTGCTGTACGAACACGAACCACTCTGCGCAAGAATAGCAGGGGTGGCTCGTGGCATCGGGCTGCCGGACTGCAGCCCCCTCAGCTAGACAGCTGAGTAGTTTATTTTGTTTGTTTAATCTAAAAAAAAAAAAAAAAAAAAAAATCTTTTTTTTCTATTTTTATACTTTAAATTTCGAGTCCGCGACTGAAGTATGCGCATTGCGCTTCAAAGCGCAACAGCGTTTTTTTTTTAAATTCTTGCTGCAATGTTTTCATTGCAGCCTGGAGGAGCAAAGAAGGCATCATTGTGATGCCCAGAACTTCCCAGACGTCTATGCGGTTTGAGACACAAACCGCATAGATATGGAAGGGGCTCTGACTGCGACGTCCGCAGGCACGTCATGACGTGCTTGCTGGGCAAATGCTGCTGATTGGTTGTCGCTCTCTTCCCGGGTTTTATGTGCTGGGAAAAGAGCGAGAATCAGTCAGTCAGTTTTCGGCGTTGGAGTCGGTTGGACCTTATATTTTTTTCCTGCCGTATCAGTATTTAGATCTTTTGTATTTACTTTAAAACATTTTTTTTTTATTTAAGACAAATTATTTTTCAAGTAGAGAGCGAGGCAATCAGGAGGACTGTGGTCACGGTGGCGTGGATTTATTTGCATTGCTGCTTGCTTCTTGAATCATCAGGCTGTTCTTGGATCAAAACAGGTGAGTTACTATTTCATTACAATATAAGGTTTCAGAATGACTTTAAATAACAGGCTGCCATTCTAAGAATGTGGCACAGTTTTCAGCAGAAGTGTGAATGGAAGTCCTGTCCAGAAGTAAGTTAAAAAAGGAAAAGAATCATTTATGTTTATATATACTTCTGTTCTCTGTGTACATGGAATGAATCTGTCTGGAAGTTTAGGTGAGCAATTCGCTTGTAAAGTAAACTTGGCTGCACTTTGCTTAACAGTCTCCAGAGTATCTTGAGATATGTTTTTCCCCTTCATATTGCTTAAACAGTAACATTGTACACATGTACTTCTTGATATGTTATCCAGGTGCAAGAACAGATTTCTTGACAGTTTGGTTCCAAATCATCACGTACTACATACAGTTAATGTTTTTCTGCCATATATAGGTTTGGAACACAGGATTAGCACTTGAGTGAAGATGGCTAGTAGTTTCTGAAAGTTTCAGAGAGACAGAGAGAGAGAGACTGTAGCATTTTCAAATAAATTCTGCACATAATAGTTTATTTACATTTCTGGCGTACATTTTAGAGTGAATATGCATTACAATTGTACTACCATAATCGAAAAATATTACTTATTTCCAGATTGTGCAAACACTTTGCCATTGCTTAATTTACAGTTATTTTCTAGATAGGCATATTTCCTTCATACACTTTTCTGGCTGTGTTGGACAATGATTTTTATAAGGTGACTATTTATTGCATTTTCATACTGATTGAAATGAAAACACTGCAAGAACATTTACTAGGAAACTAAATACAAATGAAATGTATATAACTCATTTCAAACATGCTGTATCCTAAAAAAGTTAAAGCAAAAATGAAGTAACATGCAATTTTGTAAACAAAACAAATCTGATGAAAGAAAATGATAAGCTGACCATCCGTTCATTTCCCATCAAATAGTTAAGCTACTTTTGAAAGCTAGCTTATTTCATTTCTTCCTACTTACAGCTAATATAGTTTATATGGGCCTACTCCCAAGTGCTGACATCCTATTAGCTGGTGAATGACTTGGTGCCACTTGCTTAAAAATCAAGTGCTCTAACTTCCACTAGCCCAAGTTTCTCTACGTACTTTATAAACCTAGATGGCCCTACCAGAACCCTAACTCTAAACCCTAAAACTCTCACCCAGTTCCTAATTAGAGTCCTCTTTCACTTACCCTAAAACTCCAACCCCCCTTCCCCAAACCTAAATTCCCCAATCATTCCCTAACCCTAAAACTCACTTTCCACTCCATAAACATGAGTCCCTTCCTGCACTGACTCTAAATCTCCCTTGCTATCAGAACTGTGGACTGCTCAAAAAGTATGTTGGTACTGGGAGAATAGGTTATTTGTTTGGGAGTGATGTAAGATTGTTTCCAAGTTAAAAGTATGTACTGTTCTGTGACTGCTCTATTGACAAGAATGCTCACCTAAGCTATTAAGATGGCAGCTGCTTTTATGAATTCAGGGGGTAGCAGCCAGGGGCTAGAGTAGTAGTTTTTAGTTTCTTTAGTTATGTCTTAGTGTGTTGTGTAGCTACAAGCTGAATAACTAAGTGGCGTTGCTCTGTTTGGACACTAGCATTGTTTGCTGAGAGAGCCTACGTTATTGTTTGTTTCATTTGGAAGAGGTTAGGACATGTTTTGCTGCCAGGATTGATTAATAGCAGGTTGTGCATCCTTTAATATGATCTTTTTGATAACAGAACAAGATGTGCTTAAGGGGCTTGCACCTGTGCATCCTGGCTAAAAGTTCCCTTCCTTTATATATCATACAGTGATAACAGTATCACCTAGCACTGGGAGGGAATTTGCTGCAGCAGTAGGAAGCATGCATCTTTCTCACATCTTCCTTCTTATGTACAATATTTAAAAACAGGAGGGACTGGAGATGATAGAAGGCAGGATTTATCAACTTGTTGCTCATCCCTGAATTTATTTAATTGTGCATTTCTTTCTCTGCTTGACCTGCCTAAGGTTTCAGTGAGGTGCTGTATGATTATTTCAGCCCTCTCCATATTAGGATCTTAGTTATTTTCCAGTAGATCCCATAACAAAAGAAACCTGCTACTTTACACTTTAGTCATTTCTGGAGATGATAGAAGGCAGGATTTATCAACTTGTTGCTCATCCCTGAATTTATTTAATTGTGCATTTCTTTCTCTGCTTGACCTGCCTAAGGTTTCAGTGAGGTGCTGTATGATTATTTCAGCCCTCTCCATATTAGGATCTTAGTTATTTTCCAGTAGATCCCATAACAAAAGAAACCTGCTACTTTACACTTTAGTCATTTCTGGAGATGATAGAAGGCAGGATTTATCAACTTGTTGCTCATCCCTGAATTTATTTAATTGTGCATTTCTTTCTCTGCTTGACCTGCCTAAGGTTTCAGTGAGGTGCTGTATGATTATTTCAGCCCTCTCCATATTAGGATCTTAGTTATTTTCCAGCAGATCCCATAACAAAAGAAACCTGCTACTTTACACTTTAGTCAGTTCTGTCAGCCTCCTTTTTCTTGACTGAGTTGTAAAGAAGTAGTTCTAATATTCCCTTGGCTTACAATAGGAGAGTTCGTGGGGAGCCTGTAAAGGCTGTAAACTTGTTAAGACTACATAGATACCTGATAATTGGCATACCACTGATGTTCCTGCCTTTTGGCCAGTTATTATGCTTATTTACACACCAGAGTCCCTCAATATATATTCAACTAGTAGTACTGGAAAGGGTCTCCTGTGTTGAGGTGAAGGAATTCTATATGCCATCTACCTTGACCACTTGAGTAGCATGATACTTCTATGTAGATGATTCATTCCATTGATGAACAGAAGGATTCAAATGTATGTTTATAGGATGAATTTGTTAGCAAATAATCTTACTTTTTTCAAACCAATACTGCCAGCCATGTGATGTAGTGTCCTTAAATGGTAGAACACCCTACCAAAAGTGTGTACTGCAGTAAAATACAAGTGTAGGCAACTCATTTTATAAGGTGTGGTTATGTTATTATAAAGAAAGCTTAAGTCTGCATGCTAATTTTCAATGTTTTATATACACAGTAACTGATGTTGCAAGGTAGAGTTGTGGCATTTAAATGGCAATATTAATTACTGAAGTCAGATGAGCTAGTAGGTTATTAATATTATTCACAATAAATAAAGAAGCAAGTCAAAGCATGTGAATAAGAATGTGTGAAGTTTTCATTTTGTTTTATTCTTAAAGTCTGTCACTGTCTGTCTATGTGTGCAGAGTCTTCATTAGTTACAGATTTCTTTAATGTGGAATTATTTAGATGACTTACTTCAGAGATAGTGCATATTTACTGATAATGGACTGTAGAATTGTGCATATTTACTGATGGTGGACTGTAGAATTGTGCATATTTACTGATGGTGGACTGTAGAATTGTGCATATTTACTGATAATGGTGGACTGTAGAATTGTGCATATTTACTGATAATGGTGGACTGTAGAATTGTGCATATTTACTGATAATGGTGGACTGTAGAATTGTGCATATTTACTGATAATGGTGGACTGTAGAATTGTGCATATTTACTGATAATGGTGGACTGCGGAAGTCTGAGTAGACTTTTATGATAAATGTTCTGAACTGGGCAGTTTTGTCATTATGGGTGCATACATTTTGTTTCATTGCTTACTGGAAAAATGTTCAAAACAAATTTAAAACGCCCTCTAACAACTGTAATATATTGTACAAGGAATATAATTTAGTACAATGAGGAAGGTGTATCAAAGAGCACATGTATGTTTCATATGCAAGGGGCCTATGATTTGAAAACAGCCCAAAATTAATCTTTATCTGCCACTGGCAAAATATATTTTCTTTGAATGTGGGTTTCAATGCTGTTTCAATGAATGTGAGTTTCAAGGGCAGAGAAGTTTTAATGCTAAGTTTTCATTGTGAGACTACATTGCTTTGTTTAGTAGATGACTTAGTGTTTGTGCTGTAAAATACAAAATAAAACTTTCAAAGGAAGTCCAACTCATCATACAAGTAAAGCAGTATGCACATTAGTGTTTATGGTAAATGGAGTGAAATAGCCAAGTAATGGTTCATTGGAATGTCTGCAGAGGCTCCATTCAACCGTGATTTTGTCAGGGGGGGGGGGGCAGCAAACTCACAGGCCCAGCTGAACTATACCTCCCAACTGTCCAGATTTTCAAAGAATGAATAGATTTTTGCTTCTTATTTTTGGTTTGTTCTTCATAAAATTTGTAGTTTTCTGGCAAATCATTTAGAAATTAAGTCACTAAATAATGATACACTGAGTTTCAGACTTCATAACCTTCAGAAAAATGCACGCAAAAGTAAGAACTGTTCTATCAACTGTCTCAATTTATACAAAAGCAATTTTTAGTACTGTTTATGTTGCCCCAGTACATTTGGCCTTGTTCAGATTTACTGCATTAACAGGTTGAGGTACATGCAAATAAATTGCTTTATAGAATTAGGCATAGCCAACCTCTCAACTGTCTCTGATTTTGGCTTAAAATGTTGCTTTTCCCCCTAATAATCCCTCCGCAAAATAGCAATTTTGGAAGAAAACATGGAGGGTTTACAATTAAACTGTAATAATAAGTTATAGTTTACTTGAAACGCATGTAGATTCTTTTATTTTGTCAGCTGCTCAAGTTAGCAGTACTAATATTAAAGTGTCCCTTCTTTGACAGGTTCCCAGCTGTATTATGTGGCTATTTTATATTTTTGCATCACATTTGGTCCATTTTTCATAAAATTGTGTTTTTTGGCAAATTAGTGACAAATCACTAAAGACTAAAGTTAGAAAATAAGACATTTCAGTTTTCAGATTTTATACCCTTCAGAAAAGTCTTACTAATGCAAGACCTATTCTATTATCTTTCTAAGTTTATTAGAGCAATATTTAAAAATTGTCCTTATTTGTGGGCATTTGTCCCACTTCTCTGTATGGCTTTGTCCAGATTTCTTGCTGGTTGAGCGGTATGACACGTGTCAGGGCCATCAGTCAGCCAGAGACATTTCAAATTGTGACATACTTGTTGCACCCCACTCCACCATGTACTGACTCTGGATGTGTCCAAGCAAGGCAAGGAGTAGTTATGCAGTGTAAATGTGCAGTGTGCCCCCCCCCCCCATCCAAGGTAGACACAAGTACTACAGTGGCTTTTCATCTGTCCTTGATTTTGCAGAAAGGTCTGGTTTCTGTCACATTTTTGTACTGTTGATTTATGCTTATTACTCAAAGTGCCTGGTGCTCTGTGTTTAAGTAGCAATGCTTTAATGACCATAATGTAAGCTTGTCTGAGATCGTAAGATGCAAGTAAGCTTTAATAAGCATACTGTTAAAGAATTGCCAACATTGAAAGCCTTTCTGTTGTTGCCATGCACAGAATACTTGACTAGATAATGTATAAGCCTTGGGTACTTGGGTATTAAAGGACAGGATTCCATTATTTTAAAAAGCTCATTACACTTGTTGGAGACTTCCAGTCATCTCTACAGACTTTACCCGTAAACTAAACAGAATGCCAATCATGTGTGGTCCATAACCTGTACAGTAATCCTTTAAGCAATGGTTCTTGAGCTTGTTTCTTGTTTGCTTTTCATTTTTTACTTACATGTTTTCCCCATGAAACAAGTAGATAGTTGTCAGGCAGCAGGTCTTTTTTGGATAAGAAACATTTTTACAAGTGGGGGCATCACAGATTTCTACTTTCAGCATGTTACTTGGCACTTTAATAAAGCTGAATATAAATTATAATTAGAACTGCAGTGCAAGGAGAAGTGGTTTGAGTTGAGTGCTTCTGGTTTTGCTTGTACTTGATTTTGACTGGCATTCCAGTAATGTATTTAAAAAGTAATTTATTTTCTCATGCCTCACAACCTTTTGTTTTAATCTAAATATTAAGTAAGCTGTCATGCAGCCAATGCATTGAAATATTTTTATTCTTCTACACTTATTTTTGTCTTGATTGGACTCTCATTGATTGGACTCTCATAATGATGGTTTGCCACCCAGGGCAGCGTATTTAATTAAAGTTAGGTTTTTGTAGTTTTGAGCATAGCTCCTCCCCTTTCTGGTTGGCCACACCCCTTCCCCTTGACCCCACCCATTCAGCTGTCTCCTGCAGCCCCCCTTTGATTTGAAGTCACCAGCCGCCACTGAAGAATGGCACTATTCCTGCACAGAGTTTATTGAATCCAGGGTCTGTCTGTTATCAGAATCATGCCCCAATGATCAAACAACAGAAATCCACAACTCTAAAACTCTAATAAATCTAAGTATAGGAAGTGAAGATGAACTGTTTGAAAACTCTGAAGTGAATATCCATGCAAGACTGGTATTTAAACAGAAACATTCATGAAGTGTTTGCATAGTAGTGGAGAGGCTAAAGATAGAAAAAGAAAGGCAGTTGAAGGAAAACCCTTAAAACAAACTGAGTAGAGAAAATGAAGTAAGCAAGAAAATGCAGACTTCTTGAATCTACATCTGCAAAGCATCCATAGTTTGAGGTTTTCTTATGCAGGTCAAATTTAAGATGATCATCCACTATCATCCCTAATAATTTGCTATGAAAAGTGACTTGAATGGTTGTATTATCAAGAGAGGATTTAATTTTGTTTTTCACACGAGCGGGATTTGGGGGGGCAGGGGAGTTGTGCTGTCTTTTTTAGGGTTGAACATGGGTTTTGAGTTACAAAGACCTGTTTCAGTTGCTGTTAAAGTTTCCTGAGTAGTTTTTTTTGGATGTGTGTCATGTTGTCATATGTCAGATATTCAAATGAGTGTGAAATCACCTGACTATGGGGGGGGGGGGCTGTGGTTTGGATGTGTGGACAGTGTTTGTGAGAATGTTAAAGAGGAAGGGACCAAGGATAGAGCTTTGTGGTACACTGGTGGTGACTGAGAGGTATGTAGAGAGGGTGGAATAACATTTTACTAACTGATACCTGTTGGATAAGTAGCTTTTGAACCAGAGAAGGTTGGGCTGAGAGAGACTTAATGAAGACATTTGAAGTAGACGCTTGCTGTGAAACCATTAGTACTATGGGAAGGATGAAAGCCATGCTGTATAGAGGACAGGAGTTCAATTGATTTGAATACATTTTTTCAAGTATTTTGGAGAGAGAGAATAAGGTTGCTACACGTCTAAAGTTAGTAATGTCTGTTTAATTTTCTCCTTTGTGCAGAGTGATAATGTATGACTTTTTCCAGAGAGAGATAGAGAATACAGTTTTCCTGGACTGACCCATCTATAAGGGTTGAAATGGGGTAGGCAATTCTATTGGCTGCTATTAAAGTACTTACTTGGAAGGTCAACACTCAATGCCTGGTATTGACAAGCCGAAAAGAAAAGGAAAGACCTAAAACACAGACAAGCTTGAAAATCACTCTTCTCCTTAAAAAACATGTTTTTTGCAAGTGGACAAGCCCCCCCCCCACACACACACACCCATGTGGGGGAAGGCAAGCCCTCTGCATCCCCAAACATATGTACACATACACACCAACATCAAGATTGATGTACCTTGGATAAAAGGGAATATTATGAGAAATGGCATCTTGGATTTGGTGTGTGTGTGTGTGTGTGTGTGTGTGTGTGTGTGTGTGTGTGTGTGTGTGTGTGTGTGTGTGTGTGTGTGTGTGTATCTATATATATATATATATATATATATATATATTATATATATATATATTATATATATATATATATACGTATAGATAGATATATTTTGTATATCTATATATATATATATATATATATATCTATGTATTGTTATATATGTAGAGAGAGAAATACATATGGTATGATATGTGAAATATTTGCATTCTAGATTTTTGATTTGATTCCATATCATAAAAGGCACCAATTAATAAACCTTGCAAAACTACATTGACTCTTCATCAAAATATAATCCATACTCCTTGTTGTCAAACTTCTTTCATATTGCATTTCCACACCCTTCTACATGGACTGCACTAGTACAAAAACTCAGTAACAAAGTCTAATCGACCAGAGTGCTAGCAAAATGAATAAGTAAACTGTGTACCTTATATTAAACTTGTGTTATAAATGTGCAATGAAATACATTTAAGTGCTTAATTTTAGACTATTCTAACAGCAAAATAAAGTTACAAAAACTGTCAGGATGAGACTATTCTAACAGCAAAATAAAGTTACAAAAGCTGTCAGGATGATGTCTAGACTTGAAGGTCACAAGTCTCTAAATGTATACAGTTTTATACCTATCATTTTAGTAAAACCATGTAAAGTAATTTTAAATATTTTGGTAACATTCATATTAAATTTATTTTGTCTAACAAATTGTACTACTGGCTAAACTAAAGGCATAGGGTGCTAGAGCCCTGATTGTGACCCATATGACTTGTGCTTGACCAGTGGCAGAGGAATTGGAAGAGACGGGCAGGGGAGGGTGGCCTGAGAAGCTGGTGATGGCTTACCAAGCTGTGTTCACATTATTGCCTTTTGGGTTTATGTACAAGAATGTGCACATCTTCCATTGGAAGTCGTAGCAGGCCCTCTCCCATGTCAGTGCACATTATGATCTGCTGGGATAGGAGTTAGATCTAAAGTCCTGATAACTGCTTGTAGCATGGCATGTGTTACTGGCTTTTTCAGTTCAAATGAATATGCTGAAAAAGGCTCTCAGCCTATGGAAAATTAATGGGCCAATTGTAATGCAAACATAGTTGATGGTTGACAGGCACTGAGAACTCCCTATATAGTAGAAAAACATTCAAGTGACTGAAATGTTTCATGGCCTACTGTTATCACAGAGTGTCATATGGCAGGCCTCTAAGACTGCAGTCTTTTGTTAACACTTTGTTGTAGCCCACTTGTTGTGCCATGCAGATACAAAGGAGCAGGCATGCAGTTACTGCTTTCATGCAGCAGACCTTTATTCATCAGGGTGGTGTTGCAGAAGTACACTGACAATGAGCTGCTTTGCTCTAGTAATCCAGCACTTGCAACAATATGAAATGATGCTTGCTGTGTACAGTCTCTTGACAAGATTGCTTTCAGTTCCATGCTGTCCTTGTGTTTGCAGATGCTTGTTTCAATGAGGGCTTTTAGCTATTGTATTAAAATTTTACTCCTCTGACTTTACATGCTTACTTGTAATTTCTTTTTGGTATCTCAGATATTTTGGTATAAAATCTCTCTGCTTTATTTAAAAAGTTTAAGTGCTTATCTCATTAGGGCGGCCACAGTGGTGCAGTGGTTAGCATTGTCACCTCACAGCAAGAGGTTTTCCGGTTTGATCCTCAGCTGGGGTGCCTTCTGTGCGGAGTCTGCATGTCCTCCCTATGGCTGCGTGGGTTTCCTCCGGTTGCTCCGGTTTCCTCCCACATCCCAAAGACATGCTGTAGGTGGATTGGACACTCCAAATTGGCCCTAGGTGTGTGTGTGTGTGTGCCTTCTGTGGAAGGTTGGGCGCCGGGCTGGCAACTCGACACTGTAAAACTCCACTGCCAATCATGAGCGGACAAGTGATCCGCTGTGGCGACCCCTAACCGGGAAAAGCCAAAAGAAGAAGTGTTTATCTCAACAAATTTGCTTATTCATTGGCCAGAGAACGTCTTGTAATATAAACTGCAAACAATGTCAATGTTTTAATGTTCATTTGATAAGGCACTTAAGTAGAAACTGTGACTAAAAGCAAAATAGCATTTAATGTTTTTGTACTTTTATTTACAGTTATTTTATGTTCAAGCCAAATTAAATATTTTGATTACAAAGATAAGGAAACATCTTTATTCTTAATCAGAGGAAAAAAATAACAATGAGATAGTATTGCTGAGGGCATAGCATTCAGGGGTGAGGGGCATAGCTCTCAACCTCTTGGCACAAAAAATCTGGACAAAGCCAAAAATAATGGTGAGACAAAGCCCTGAAAAAACTACACATTTTAAATATTGCTCTTATAAACTTAAAAGTAGGTTGCTAGAATAAAAGGTGTATGCATTTTCTGACAGATATGAAGTCTGCAACTCAAATGCCTGTCATTATTTAGTGAATTCAGTCTTCACTGATTTGCCACAAAAATCCAGAAAATCACAATTTTTATGAGGAACAGACCAGAAAGATGAGGCAAAAATTTAGACCTTCTCCAAAATTCTGTACAGTTGAGAGGTGTGGTGCACACCACAGTAACACTGGAACCTAAGCAAAGGATCTACTCAGAAGGGATGCTGTACTAGGTAGCAGTAATGTTGGTTCAGAAGCATTCTGTCTTAATAAATCACATTACCTGTTTATGGCATAGTATGACTACATCTTCTCAGGAGGAAGACTCTGGAGTAGCCAGTTGAGTGCAGACACAATGGCACCCACCAGCAGGTCAGCAGTAGTAAGGCAGGCATTACAGGAAAAACTCTGAAACCCACATTGCTTTGTTTGTGATTACACTGGTTGCAAGGTGTGTATGACCCACTTGTGCTACGACCATAGTACAGCATTGTTTCTCTTGTAAATTCAGCTGCATAAAAAGAGAGCTACACAATGTAGAAGGTCACTATACATGCAGGCTGAGGTCACTGGGGACAACCGAATGTATCAATGATAATGTGCGATGCTCCCCGTGTACGCCGACATTGGCACTGAAGGCATATGGACATTTTCATAGGTTCACAGGAAAGTACTAGGCTAACTGCCCTTGTGAGCCATTTTAAGCCTAACCAGTTTCCATTTTTGTGTTTGAGATAACTTATCCGATTTGGATATAGATTGGCCTTACCAACTACATGGTTGAAACTTATATATTTTCCCTAATGAGAAGGGAAAATATAAATAATTTGAGGTGACCCATGCATGGAATAAATCATTTTGGAGCTGCTATCTGTCCATTAGTAGTACGGGGAACAGTCCTGGGGTAAATTTTCTCTTTCCCATCCATAAATCTTGGTTGAAAATAGACAGGGATGAACTTTGTTTTATGTGGCTGGAGAGTCTGTTCCATAGTAGTGGTATCCTCTTAGATTTATCTGTCCCTCCAAACCATTCTGTTGATGTTGCAGAAGAGGCTTATATCCCTAGACCAAGTATTTCTGATGCCATTTGACTTGCTGATGTGCAGTAAATCTATTAGTAATCTGTCAGAGGATACCTTGAATGCTAGACACAGGTCACCTTTTAGCACTCTGTAGGATAATGAGTATAGTGATAGGGGTTTGAGTTGGTCCATGCAGGACTTGTTGTTTAGGCCTTGTATCCTTTTAGTAAGATTTCTGTCTGTGAGCATTCCAGCTGTTGTATGTGTCTACACAGATACATTCCAAAGGGGGAGTTATATTCAATGATTGGCCTAATTAGGGCTGAGTAAAGGCGGACAATGACATCCCTAGATTTAGACACAATCCCTTTGTTTATAAGCAGTGTAATACAGAAGGACATTCTTGCAACAGTAGACGCGTGTTGGTCAAAAGTTAGGTCACTGACTAACCAAGGAAAATTGGGGCAACTAGAGATTAACATGGCTAGGCTTGTACGGGCTCTTTATAGATGCTAGCCTAGTAACCTCGTATGAACATATGAACCTAAGTTTCCAAATACTAAAGAACTGGGTCATCTCTTAGGGGTGTATTGTCAATGTGGTAGCTCCTTGGGGTAGATGACTTCCCAAAGGAAACAATAATGTATTTTTGGGCATTTAGTTTCAGACCATGATTTTGACACATTATTTATTTGAGACAAACCTTTCTGCAGGATGTCTGAGTCATTTGAGGATTCAGTGACTGCTCCTATCTTGCAGTCATCTGCAAAGTTAGTCAGCCAAAGCCCTTTGGTATTGTTTTTTACTTCAAAAAAACAGATGCCAAACAGGAGAGGTCCCAACACAGAATCATGGGGGACTCCACTGGTGACTTATCTTTGTGTGAAGGTGTCTTCCCCTGTTTTGATCATCTGCATCCTATCTTTGAGCCAGTTGTGTATCTATTGGGTGACATAGGGGGTTATTTTCAGTTTATTTAGCTTTTCTACTGTGTCTGATGATGGACTTGTGCCAAAAGTTTTGTCCAGGTTGAGGTATGTGGAGTGTACTCTGTTACCTTCATCCATTGCTTTGGTAACCTTTTCAAAAAAATCCATGAGGTTGATTTGTTATTCCTCTTAAGACTGCTCCAGTGATATTGTTACGACCCACTGATGAAGCATTTTTAGTTTTTGATAGCGCTTTTAGGACCTGGTCTTGTGTGATAGCCGGAGTTGAGCCAGTTTCAGGTATACCTCAATATCTTGAGAGACAGATGGAGGGGAGAAAGGGGTAAAGTTTGAGCTAAATTTATTGGCCAGTAGGTGAGCTATATCTTCAGCCTTGGTGTACTTAACGTTGTTCACAATCAGCTCAGTGCATTGCAAATGATGTTCATGTTGTGGGTTTAAGATTACAGACTTAACTAAAAAATGTCCTGTGCTTGTCTTTGGCTTGGGTAGCTATTTTAGCCTCAAACTTGGCTGTGGTGTATTTTATTAAGTTCCTGACTTTTCTTTATTTCAGTGACAATAGTTCTACCATTCTGAGAATTACTCTTCTTACTTTTGGTCAAAATTATCATTTTATTATAAATTGGATTTGTTCCTGGGATTTGCATTGCCCTTGTTCCTATGGAGTACAGCTACATCTGCGCAGCTGTTTACATGCTGGTGTAGTGTAATGCTGTATATTTCTGCATATTCAATGGAGTTAACTGGGTTTGGTGGGGATTTGAAACTTGCCAATGTATCACTTAGGAGTAGGTATTTTGTCTCAAATAAATTTCTAAAGGTACCTTAGGCTAAAGATATCTCTGATTTCAGTATTATTTTGAAGGAAACTGCTTTATGGTTAGATCCAATAAGTGATGAAAATACACAAGGTATGGTGCAAGACGCTAACACGAGATCCAATATGTTTTTCCTTCTAGTGGGTACTCTGGCTAGTTGTTCCAAGGCATTTGTACTGACAGAAGACCAGTAATCTCTGTGCTTGCGCATTAGTGGTGGTGTAGGTTCCTGTGTATTGTTGGATAGATTAGATCACCTAGGAAAATGGTATTGGGTAAACCCAAGTGAGTGATTCTAGTTCCTGCAAATAGGCATTGTGGCTTTCTTATGTCATAGAAGGAGTTCTGTGGGCAGCTAATACATGGTATGGGAACTTTCTAATGGTTATTTGGACATTAAGAAGCTCTAGTGCATCATACTGCTTTGCCAGCCTTGATGCGAGTCTCTTCTGAATGTAGACTGATACACCTCCACCTTTTTCTCCTCCTGTATAGTAGCTGGTTTAAACATGGAGAAGGCATTATAGCTCTGCAACCCATGTCTCAGTCACTACACAGAAAGTCTTCTAGGTTGAGAAGGGCTTGTAGGAAGTGGAGTTTCTTGTTCAGGTTCCTAGCATTGATCAGTAACACCTTCATGTTTTCCTTTGCTCATTTCATTATGTTGGTAGTGTGTCAGGTTGGCATTGCCTAAAAAGGCACTGTGAAGGTGGACATTATCTTTGCTAATAATCGAAACCCAAGAGGGGACAGATGCAGGCCATCCCTGGTGAAGCAGAGATGTTTGTCAATCATATCCTCCCAGGCTGATAATATTGGACTCTTTTTTTTTTTTTTTAATGACACCAAAAACTAAATCAGTTATTGAAGTCAGTTATTTTTTTGCTCATATTGTGGTGTCATCCTTGGAGGAGGTACAATGCTGCTTAGTCCCAGGCTCATATCTGCCTTGGAGACACAGTGTGAGAGATCCATCATGTCTTTCATAGGTTCATAAGTTCATAGGTTGGTACTAGGCTATCGGCCGTAGGGCCTATACAAGCCTATCCATAACAATTCCCCGACTATTTCTTCCCACAGCATTTACTTCCCTAGACCCCTGTCTAGCAGGGCGACTGACATGATCCCCGGGGTGAATTTCTTACCCCTCATCCAATCATCAAGGTTCCTTTTGAAGAGGGCCAAAGAGGCGCTCTCCTTGACATGTATTGGCAGTCTTTTCCAGAGTCTGGGGAGTCTCTGGGTCCGGATCCTATCCCTCCAGCATGTTTTGTTCATTGTGATGACAAGGTTTAGATCACTGGAGCATGTGTCTCTTGAGGGATTGGGATTTCTTTAATATAATCCTTTCTTCATATAATCCAGAGAGATGCACCTCAAGTCATTGACAGCTGCATGAATTATGACAGATTCATACTGGTACTTGCTCAAGGACTCAAGTGCATGCATGATCTGAATGATCTTTGCACCAGACAAGCAAATAACTATCATGGTTTCCTTGCTCATACTGGTAAGAGGTAGATCTGAATGTCTTGAAATTGGAGTCACCTAAAACAAGAATGCTTGGGTGGGTTGATGTCTGCCTTATGGGCTAGCATCTTTGTCTTTGAGACTCCTTGTGGTATGTGAGGAAATAGGCTTAATAACGTTCCATCACTGCCACTAACACAGACTATTCTTCTGTGGAGATGTAGTTCATTGCCACTACAAAGGAAGTGGAATCTGACATATCTGCACTACATCCCTAACAGCACATTGCCTGTACCACATCAAAGAGCATTGATGGAAAATTCACAACGAACAACACAAAACTTCACAATAAAAAACGGAAACCAACCAACATCTCTCTTAATGTTGTGGTTGAATGTTTCAATAGGACCATTCCCTGCCCAGGGAGGTGTAATTGTAACACCACCTATATGGTCTATCTTGCTAGTTGTAATTCTTGTAATGCATTTTATGTGGGGAAGACAAACAGAAAATTTGAGTGAAAGAATTAGGGAACATATGTATGATATTAAGAAAAATAAGTCTACAAATGCCCTTTTTAGACATCTCAATTTTAAAACGTTTCCATTTTTTGTATTGATAGAGTGGTGTTTACTGACTTGATGGGTGATTTTTATACTGTTTTGGAGTTTAAGCAATTTACATGGCAGTCGAGGCTAAACGTCTCCATTATTCCTGGAATTAATGATTCTTGTCATTGGTTAGTGTCTTTAAGAGGATGGCTAATGGAATAAATGATGTTAAGTTGTCTATCTCGCCTTCATTCTTGTTGGTTGGGATCAGAGCTGATCCTCTGCTCTGACTTGGCCATTTTCAATAGCTCGAGAGCTGTTTACTGGCTTGCGTCTACCCCATATCCCATGATGCCTGGCGCTAGCTACCCAGATCTCCTTTGCCGCTTCAGACTGCGAGGTTGTCTTACTGGCTCAGGCTCGTATAATTTTATTGTATTTTTCTATATTTACTAAAAATTTAATCCCTTTATAGTGTACCTAAATTATTTAGTTGTACTACTTCCCTAGCTATATTCTTTCAATAACATCTATCCCTCCTGTTTGTAAAAACTTGTTTTACTTAGAGAGTCCCCCCCCCACTCTTTCCTTTCACGGTAGCCATTTAAATTAGAAGCTAACCTTTTTTTTTTTTTAAAAAAAAAAAAAAAAAGAGAATGTTTTTAGATAGATTTGTTCTCCCCTTTAGAGTAGTTCCACTTAGACTTATTTATTTTCAGTGTGTATTAACTGTATAGTTTATATTGTTCATTAGTTATACCTGCTAGCTTGTTTTTCTTTTTGTGCGTGTGTGCGTGTTTGACCTTGGTGTGTGTGTTAACATGTCCAAGGATACTAAAGTGTCCGGATTTAAGAAGTGTGACTCCTGCTGTCAGAAGATGTCTCTGACAGATGGTCACACTTCTTGTGTCTACTGTCTGGGCACGGAGCACCTGCAGGACTCTTGTTCAGTTTGTCATGCTTTCAGCCCAAGAGTCATGCAGGAGCGCAAAAATAAGTTAATCCTTTGGGGTTTGCTTAAGCCACAGGATTCACCGGCCAAGGCTCAGCCTGTGAAATCCTCCAAGCCACCTAAGTCTTCGGCTCCTAGTTCTGAGCTGTCTTTGGGTGAAGCACCACCATCCATCTCTGGTCCGGCTGGAACCGATGTGCTTCCCTCCCAGTCGGTTCCAGCACGTACTTTGGAGCCATCTGCGAGTGGGAAGAGAGCTAGGTCTCTCTCCTTGGAGTCAATACGCTCGGCTCTACGGTCACCTCTGCTCTAATCGGAGTGCAGTCATGGGTCCACTCACTCCTCTCGATCCTCTAGACTTTCAGATCCTGATTTTGGAGAGAGTGGTCAGTAGGCTGCTGAAATTGCAAGCCCTAGCTAAAATGCTGTCCAGCCCCCCTCAACAGGTGTCAGCTCCATCCACTTCTGCAGATATTCGTCCTCCGAGTCCTCCCTTGAGCTCGGAGCCGGAGTTCGTTGGGGTTCGAGTCATGGAACCGTCTGCTCCGATACCTTCTCCTTCGGTTCCATTGTCGGCTCCGATCCCTTCCCTGGTACTGTCCTGGGGGGGGGGTGGGATCTGGGTGCCGGGACTCCCTCGTCAGCTCCGAGGGGGCGAGTGGCATCGGACCCTTGTCCGAACCCACTCTCCCCGTCGGAGCTTCGGCGCAGGTGAGCTCGGCTCCTACATAGGCTTCGGAGCTGTCCCCCTTGGTGCGGAGAGGGATTCCGATTTCTTCGGAACAGGAGTCTTCTTTGTGTCCAGGCAGGAACGCCTTCGAGGTCTTGAGGAGTGTACTGGCACCTGAGTCAGTCCCACAATCAACCCTATCGGCTCCTCCCCCTATGGTGCCTGCGTCTGCCTCTGCCCCTCCTCCAGACCCCAAGCGTGGGGAACCAGCGCTCCAGGGCACCCCTTTGTGTGTTTCTTCATCTTCTGAGGCCTTCCCTGATCACTGAGGAGCCACCTCGTAAGAGGAAATGCAAGAGGAAGCACGTTAACTCCACTGAGTCTGTCACATCAGATACCAGCTTGGAGGATTCGGAAGGGTCCCCCTGAAGATGTCTCCTTTTCAGACATCCTTGAAATCCTTAAGCAGAGGGGGAACTGGAATACCCTAGCCCCTTCCGAGGATGAGTCTGTATTCCTGGATGTGTTTGATTCCCGACCTTCCACCTCCTGGGTGTTTCTGCCTTTCGACCCACTTATGTCTGTGGTGGCTCGGAAGGCGTGGTCAGCTCCAGACACAGTAGAACCAACCTCCAGGAGACGTGCTAAATTTATAACTGCACCTCAGGACAAACAGTTTTTAACTAAGGGCGTACCTGTTGATGCTATGGTGGTAGCAGCAGCCACAAAGAAGGAGTTGGCAGAAACTTCGTCATCTGTCCATCCCCCTAACAAGGAGTCTAGGACCATGGACAGATCTGGGAAGCAAATGTTTCCTTCAGCGACCTTCTCTATGAGGTCTCCTGAATTATTTGTGCCATTTCACCTGCCTTCAGAGGGATCTCCTTAAAGAGCTTGGAGATATCCTTCAAGATCCATCAGCTGAGGGGGCTCAAGCTAAGGTGGCCTCCCAGCTGGCGACTCTGAATTCAGTTGTTAACTCCTCCATGAAGCTAATTTCTTATGCAGCCGATGGTGCGAGTAGAGCCGCAGGCACAGGCGTTGCCCTTAGGAGGCATGCATGGATGCGGCTATGTAATTTTGCGGAACCCTTCAGAGCGTCTTTCACCAATACCCCCTTTGATGGTTCCGCTCTCTTTGGATCACAGGTGAAGGACACCCTAACCAGGTGTGAACAGGAAGGCAAGACTCTCTCTGCCATGGGAGTCCATTTTTCTACTCCTTCCAGACCATACCCCAAGGGTCAGAAGAGTGGAAAGATGTGGTTCCGGAAATCTCAGGGAGCCTTGCTTGACACACGTGGTGAGTTCCCCTCCAGGGGCAGAGGAGGGAACAATAACAGATGCCGCCCTCGTGGCAGAGGGGGTCTGAGGAACCAGGGCAGCAGAGAATCCTTCTCTGAGAAGCCCTTTCAGCATCCCTGAAGGGTTGCCTGGCTGCCCACCTCTGGAGGCAGTCGGGGGAAGACTTTCTCTGTACCCCAAAGCCTGGCAGGATCTAACTCAAGACAAGTGGGTACAGTCGATCATATCCAGAGGTTACAGAATTCCCTTTGCTCAACCCCCATTACCGTCAAACAAGTCCCTTCCAGATGTTCCACCCAATCTAAGGGACCAAGCAGCCAAAGAAATTTCAAAGCTGCTACACAAAAGGGTCATCCAGGAAGTCCCAGCAGACCAGCTCAGATCCGGAACTTACTCAAGGTTCTTTTTGGTACCAAAAAAGACAGGGGACTGGATACCCATTCTGGATCTCGGCAGATTAAACGGGTCTGTACAAAGAACAAAGTTTCGGATGGTCACGCTACAGTCCATTCTACCCTTCCTGGGTCAGGACAATCGGATGTGCTCTATACATCTTCAGGATGCGTACTACCATATCAAAATGGACAGGTGCTCCAGAAGATTCCTTTGCTTCTGGCTGGGAGCCTGTCATTATCAGTTCAGAGCTCTGCCCTTTGGTCTCACCACAGCCCCCAGGGTGTTCACCAAATGATGGCGGTGGTTACGGCTCACGATGTCAGGGATTCCAGGTGTTTCCATATCTAGACTGGCTCCTCACTGCTACCACCAAGCATCACTTCCTGCAAGCCAGAGACTACACTATCAATACTTGCTCCAGGCTAGGTATTACAATAAATTTCGAAAAATCTGCATTGTTGCCCTGTCAGCATATCACTTTTATATAGGCGCAAATTTAAATACAAGGAACATGTTTGTTAGCCTTCCACCAGACAGGGTATCACTAATTCGCCAGCAAGTGCAGATTTTATTAACATGCAAAAGGATTCAAGTCAGGTTCGTCCTCCGAACACTGGGTTCCATGGCATCAGCAATTCTTCTTGTTCGCCTAGCCCGCTTTCACATAAGAATCCTCCAGTGGCTCCTATTCACACAGTGGTCCTTCCAACAGCTTCCCATGTCTCACAAGATTATGATCACAGAAGCATGCAAGAAGCACCTTGCTTGGTGGATGGTCTCCCCATCAGTGTCCCAGGGCAGACCATTTGTGCTATCCCCTCCAGTCGCCACAGTGACCACGGACACCTCCCTGATAGGGTGGGGGGGCATCATCAGGGCAGGACACTCCAAGGCACCTGGCAGCCTCACAAGTACCATTTGCATATAAATGTCTTGGAGATGAGAGCCGTGCTTTTAGCGTTGCAAGCCCTTCAGGACTCTGTCCCTCCCAGGGCCCCATTGCAATTCAAACAGACAATATGTCAGTGGTGTGGTAAATCAACAAGCAGGGCGGAACCAGGTCCTATCCTCTATGTCGAGAAGCAGGGCGGAACCAGGTCCTATCCTCTATGTCGAGAAGCACTCAGACTCTGGCAGTGGGCGATCTCTTCCCAACGTTTTCTGATCGCAACGCACATCCCTGGGAGGTCCAATGTCATCGCAGACAGGCTCAGCAGAGTAATTCTCATGCCTCACGAGTGGTCTCTGAATCGGAACAGATCTTTCACTAATGGGGGCATCCTTGCTGTGACCTGTTAACCACACCCTTCAACAGCAAGCACAGCAATTTCTTCTCCCTTCTTCCACTTCCCAGCCACTCCCCCAGAGACGCTCTAGTCCACGATTGGCCTCAGGGACTTCTTTACGCTTTCCCTCTGTTTCCCCTAATACCCAAACTCATACAGAGAGCAACTGCGTTGGGTTGCAGAATGATCCTCATTGCCCCTTGCTGGCCTCGACAGATATGGTTCCCATTCCTGCATCATTACCTTCTTGAGCAGCCTTGGATTCTGGATCTTATTCCAGATCTACTGATTCATCAATCTGGCAGACTGCATCAATCCCTTCAAACACTCCACTCCAGCTCACAGCTTGGTTGCTCCACTTCCAACCTTAGCCAGGCTTCCTAATATTTCCTCCTCTGTGCGTGAAATTATTATCTCATCACACAAATCCACAACTAGGAAAACTTTTCAGCCCCTGTCCACGAGATTTTGGAATTTTTAGTGGAACGCTTTCATTCTGGTTGCGCTTCTGCTACAATCAGGGTTCAGTTAGCTGCCATTTCGAATTTTCACATTGGGTTGTCTTCTAACAACATTATATCTCATAAGCTGTGTAAAGCCTTCCTCAAAGGAACCACTCTGCTTAGGCCCCCAGTGAGAGATCCCCCACCTCCGTGGGATCTAACTTTGGTACTAGCTTCCCTAATCTTGCCACCTTTTGAACCTGCAGCATCTTGCTCCATTAAGTTTTTATCCTGGAAGACTCTCTTTCGGGTATCCATTATTTCTGCCAGATGTGTTTCGGAGCTTCAGGCTCTATGTATTCGTCCCCCGTACTTAGTTTTTCATAACGATAGGGTCGCTCTAAGGACCAATCCTTCCTTTCTTCCTAAGCTCTGTTCACAAAGTAATTTAAATCACTCCATAGACCTTCCTGTGTTTTTTCCTAATCACACCAACAAGGCAGAATATAAATTGCACCAGTTAGATGTTCACAGACAACTGCATTTTTATTTGCATAGGACAAAGGACATCAGGAAGTCGGACCAACTTTTCTTTTCCTATGCTGAGGGCAGACAAGGCCTTCCAGTCTCAAAAGTAACATTATCTAGGTGGTTGTCTGACATTATTGCATTCATTTACCAGCTGAGAAACAAGGAATTATCTATCAAACCAAAAGGCCACTCTACTAGGGCCTTAGCCACCTCGGTGGCCTTCCAATCTAGGTTGCCCATGGAATCTATCTGTGCAGCTGCTACATGGGCTAACCCACATACCTTCATTTCTCATTATAAACTAGACATTGCCTCCAGAAACAGAGCTGACTTTGGTTCCACTGTTCTGAAGAGTTTGTTCCAATGAGCCACCCAGGATAGTAGGTGCTAGGGACGCTGTTCCAACCAGCAAGAATGAAGGCGAGATAGACAACTTAACATAAAGAAGTTATGTACCTACCATAACGTTCCATGTTAGTTGTCTTCTTCTCGCCTTCTTTCTTGCGTCCCACCCTACATCCCCCTATCTTAGTGGATCGAGAGGAGCTTCCTTTTTAAGATTTCGTTGGCTGAACCTTCTCTGGTTGTCCTTTTTCTGCTTGGATAGCTTCACAGCTAGGCCCAAGGGGCTACTAGGGCAGAATTCTTCCTTAATTATGTCTGGTTTAGCTTTATCAAACGAGATCTGGGTAGCTAGTGCCAGGCATTATGGGATATGGGGTAGCCTCTTGCCAGTAAACAGCTCTCGAGCTATTGAAGATGGCCGAGCTCCGATCCCAACCAGCAAGAAAGAAGGCGAGAAGAAGACAACTAACATGGAACGTTATAGTAGGTACATAACTTCTTTTTTTATATAACTAATATATTATAACCATATGTATTTTATTTAATTATTAATGTATTAAGCATACTATAGATGTCTTTGATTAATTAGTGAATTGTATATATTATAATATTTATTGTTAATGATTTTTATTTAATCTGTTCAGTGATTTATGACATGCTAATTTGTGCATTCTGATTAGAAGATTGAGTATTTAAATGGGAGGAGCTATGGTTGTTTTTTACTCTGACAAAATTTTGTTAAAATTAGGAAGAAGTCTTTTATATTATTGTGTTTTTGCTAATACTTTAAGTCTTTACATTTATTCAATTAAAGTGTGTGGTGAGAGACGGTCAGTTTCCATTTTTTAATTATTGATGGAAAGTTATTGGAAGATGCTCTGGTGGAAAATTGTTTAAGTAAAGTGTTCGTGAATGACCATAATGACCCGCTACTGTGATGGGTGAGTTATCCTAGACTGATAGACTTACCTTTTTTGCTCATTGATTTTGGTTAAATTGTCAGTGCACAAGTATTCCAGAATAGAACATCTTTTTAGTGATCACAGTAAAATGATCATTGATGTCTGGTGTGGGTTGCAGTTTAAGTGCCTGACAGCAACAATTTTAGGTATTGTGACCATAACTGTCTTTTCATCACAGCCAAATGACAGTGGTATATGCAGGCATGGGTATCTTTGGAGTAGGAGAAGAAATACTGTAAAAGCAGCTGAGCATTAAGTTGTCTTAACTAGGAAAGTAGAGTAGGAGTGTGTGTGTGTGTGTGTGTGTGTGTGTGTGTGTGTGTGTGTGTGTGTGTGTGTGCTCACATGCATGCACATGTCTGTGTCTCTTTGTGTCCTGTTTGTCTATCTTAACTAGTTTAAATATATTGCATGGCCATTATACCTTTTACTTTGTCCAGTCACTTGTTCATCAGTGACATTGGAGGCAGTCTGTGGCTGAAGGTGACTGAGCCTCCTGATCACAATTAAATGCTTGATTGTGTGTGCGTGTGTGTGTGTGTGTATTTGCCATTAGGGTGGTTGCATATTTGTAGTTTATGCAGCTGTAATTGCAGTGAGTTGAAATATATTAGTGGTGATTTTTTGATGTTCTTCATGTTTCACTGTTGCAGTCATCACATTTGGGTTATCTGCTTGCAGTAGCCCTCAGTCGGCCTGATCAAAGTCTTAGGTCCTGCTTTGGTTGCTGTCTCATCTTCCATGACGTCAGGTAGTCAGGGGTATAAAGCATGCAGCCAACTCCATTACATCAGTCTTTCTTACTGTGCGGTGCCCGAAGCAGAAGCAGTTCGCAAGTGCCGGTCGTCCGACTCCTGAAATGTTCGTTTTCGAGTTTCATACCCGAAGTCTTCAACTAAAGCTAAGTACCCCATTGGGGAAACTTTTTCTTGTTCTAAACCGATGTCAGTAAAAGTCAATAATTGTATTTCTTGTGGAAAGCAAATACCTCATAAAGATTTCCATTCGTACTGAATTCCTTGCCTAGGCCCTGACCATGATGTACCTCGCTGTCGGTTTTGTGCCTTATTTAATCAACAAACTATTTGTCGTCAGTATATTTATGCTTCTAAATATTTTGGTACTCTGTTCAATTATCCAGATATGTCTTTGCTAAGCCATCCGACTACCAACATTCCGAAAAAACCCAAAGATAAAGACAGAGACAGGCTGCCTAGCTCCAAAGCTGCCGACAACGCTTCTCCTAAGCCAGTCGCCAGTTCTCCGGTACTCAGTGAGGTGCTTTCACAGCCCCTGATATCCGCTACTTCAGATTCGCAGGCCTCTACTGAGACCCATTCGGAGCCACGAGATGCTTCAACTGTGGAACCTTTGGATGTCTCTACCTTGGATGGGTCTGGAACTGCTGTGCAGGCACTGGTTTCTGAAGGTGTATTCAGGCCTACTGACTTGCATATTAAACCAATGCCATCTTCTTCTTCAAGGCCGAAAACTGGAACCATGCCTAGAAAACCGATGCCCAGACCACATGGTCAGGCCTCTAAGCCTAAAAAACAAATGATAAGAATGGCTGAAGACCTTATTACTTTAATCAGGGGAAGCCAACCTTCCCCTTATAAGAGACCTAGACTGAATTTGCTTATGATGCTTCTGACCAGGATTCTGAAATTTCTGTTTCCTCTGATGACTAGGATTTACTCTTATCTTCCTATGAGGATTCTGATGCAGAGGACTCTATTCCCTCTGCTTCCCCCCGAGAGGATTTTTCTTTTGGTGAAACCTTGCATACTCTTAGGCAGCATTTTTGTTGGGAAAGCCAGGATTATTCTGATTCTAAAAAGAGGCTTAGGGATTTCTTACTCCTGCCCCAACACATGCTTTTAGCTATCCCTCTTGTACTAGACATTGTTGATGATGCCTTTTCAGAATCTAGCTTGCCCTCTGATTCTCTTTACCTCCTGCTCCCAGAAAACCTGATAGATATTACAGGGTTCCTGACTCTCACAAGTTCCTTTTTAAAAATCCTACTGCAGATCCTGAGACCATTTCACAGGGACCAAGGGCATTAAGGCTACTACTGCCAAAAATCCTGCTCCCTCTGATAGAGACTCCATGGCACTGGATAGATGGGGTAAGAAGGTATACACTTCTGCATCCTTGGCCATTAGGGCCTTAAACTGCCAGTTTCATATGTTAAAGTATCAGCAGCATATTATTGGATTGCTTAAACAGAAAATTATGTTGATTCCTGACTGTGCTGAAAATAAGGATTTACAGGATTTAATGCATTTTGCAGAACAGATTGGAAAACATACTTTGCAGTGTGGTTTGGATTCACTAGAGGCATCTTGCAGGTCTGCTGTCACTGGGTCTGTACTTAGAAGGCATGCTTGGCTTAAGGAGCAATTCTTGCCAGATCATGTTAAAGCTAAATTACTGGATGCACCCTTAAGTCAGAACTGCCTGTTTGGCAACAAGGCAGAAGAAGTTCTTAAAATGATGGAGGAAAAAGCTAAATCTATGCAAACTGTTAAAGATTTCCTACAAGTACAGCCACCAAGATTTAGTAGGCATTGGCCCTTTAAGAATTGGTCCTTTCTTACCGCTTCCAGGCCTTCCCAGTCCAAACCCAGATCCAGCAGAGCACCCAGGCTTCAGTCCCAGGGTACGCACAGGACTAAGCAGTGGGAGGCTCCCACTTCCAAATCAGGGAGTAGTAAGACACCCCCCTATAGTAAACTGTCTCAATGACTTAACTTTAAAACTTACAAGCACTTCTCAACTGACTGCTCCTTTAGTGGGAAAGATTGCTCTCCAGGCAAAAAAACTGGGCTCATTACCCAGGACAAATAGGTTTTAAATATAGTGTCCCAAGGATACAGATTTCACTTCCACATGTTACCAACCCCAAAAGGTTGGCCAAATCTACCCTCAAATCAGTGGGC